>NC_073692.1:73320274-73358685 GCF_029784155.1 Uranotaenia lowii
TCATTTTTGTCATTTTTGTCATTTTTGTCATTTTTGTCATTGTTTTGTCATTTTTGTCATTTTTGTCATTTTTGTCATTTTTGTCATTTTTGTCATTTTTGTCATTTCTGTCATTTTTGTCATTTTTGTCATTTTTGTCATTATTGTCATTTTTTGTCATTTTTGTCATTTTTGTCATTTTTGTCATTTTTGTCATTTTTGTCATTTTTGTCATTTTTGTCATTTTTGTCATTTTTGTCATTTTTGTCATTTTTGTCATTTTTGTCATTTTTGTCATTTTTGTCATTTTTGTCATTTTTGTCATTTTTGTCATTTTTGTCATTTTTGTCATTTTTGTCATTTTTGTCATTTTTGTCATTTTTGTCATTTTTGTCATTTTTGTCATTTTTGTCATTTTTGTCATTTTTGTCATTTTTGTCATATTTTGTCATTTTTGTCATTTTTGTCATTTTTGTCATTTTTGTCATTTTTGTCATTTTTGTCATTTTTGTCATTTTTGTCATTTTTGTCATTTTTGTCATTTTTGTCATTTTTTGTCATTTTTGTCATTTTTGTCAATTTTTGTCATTTTTGTCATTTTTGTCATTTTTGTCATTTTTGTCATTTTTTGTCATTTTTGTCATTTTTGTCATTTTTGTCATTTTTGTCATTTTTTGTCATTTTTGTCATTTTTGTCATTTTTGTCATTTTTGTCATTTTTGTCATTTTTGTCATTTTTGTCATTTTTGTCATTTTTGTCATTTTTGTCATTTTTGTCATTTTTGTCATTTTTGTCATTTTTGTCATTTTCCTTTTGTCATTTTTGTCATTTTTGTCATTTTTGTCATTATTGTCATTTTTGTATTTTTGTCATTTTTGTCATTTTTGTCATTTTTGTCATTTTTGTCATTTTTGTCATTTTTGTCATTTTTGTCATTTTTGTCATTTTTGTCATTTTTGTCATTTTTGTCATTTTTGTCATTTTTGTCATTTTTGTCATTTTTGTCATTTTTGTCATTTTTGTCATTTTTGTCATTTTTGTCATTTTGTCATTTTTGTCATTTTTGTCATTTTTGTCATTTTTGTCATTTTTGTCATTTTTGTCATTTTTGTCATTTTTTTTCATTTTTGTCATTTTTGTCATTTTTGTCATTTTTGTCATTTTTGTCATTTTTGTCATTTTTGTCATTTTTTGTCATTTTTGTCATTTTTGTCATTTTTGTCATTTTTTGTCATTTTTGTCATTTTTGTCATTTTTGTCATTTTTGTCATTTTTGTCATTTTTGTCATTTTTGTCATTTTTGTCATTTTTGTCATTTTTGTCATTTTTGTCATTTTTGTCATTTTGTCATTTTTGTCATTTTTGTCATTTTTGTCATTTTTGTCATTTTTGTCATTTTTGTCATTTTTGTCATTTTGTCATTTTTGTCATTTTTGTCATTTTTGTCATTTTTGTCATTTTTGTCATTTTTTGTCATTTTTGTCATTTTTGTCATTTTTGTCATTTTTGTCATTTTTGTCATTTTTGTCATTTTTGTCATTTTTGTCATTTTTGTCATTTTTGTCATTTTTGTCATTTTTGTCATTTTTGTCATTTTTGTCATTTTTGTCATTTTTGTCATTTTTGTCATTTTTGTCATTTTTGTCATTTTTGTCATTTTTGTCATTTTTGTCATTTTTGTCATTTTTGTCATTTTTGTCATTTTTGTCATTTTTGTCATTTTTGTCATTTTTGTCATTTTTGTCATTTTTGTCATTTTTTGCTCATTTTTGTCATTTTTGTCATTTTTGTCATTTTTGTCATTTTTGTCATTTTTGTCATTTTTGTCATTTTTGTCATTTTTGTCAATTTTTGTCATTTTTGTCATTTTTGTCATTTTTGTCATTTTTGTCATTTTTGTCATTTTTGTCATTTTTGTCATTTTTGTCATTTTTGTCATTTTTGTCATTATCGTCATTTTTGTCATTTTTGTCATTTTCGTCATTTTTGTCATTTTTGTCATTTTTGTCATTATTGTCATTTTTGTCATTTTTGTCATTTTTGTCATTTTTGTCATTTTTGTCATTTTTGTCATTTTTGTCATTTTTGTCATTTTTGTCATTTTTGTCATTTTTGTCATTTTTGTCATTTTGTCATTTTTGTCATTTTTGTCATTTTTTGTCATTTTTGTCATTTTTGTCATTTTTGTCATTTTTGTCATTTTTGTCATTTTTGTCA
The DNA here is from genome assembly GCF_029784155.1 of Uranotaenia lowii. Taxonomy (NCBI): domain Eukaryota; kingdom Metazoa; phylum Arthropoda; class Insecta; order Diptera; family Culicidae; genus Uranotaenia; species Uranotaenia lowii. The sequence continues at coordinate 73,322,472 of NC_073692.1, forward strand.
TTTTTGTCATTTTTGTCATTTTTGTCATTTTTGTCATTTTTGTCATTTTTGTCATTTTTGTCATTTTTGTCATTTTTGTCATTTTTGTCATTTTGTCATTTTTGTCATTTTTGTCATTTTTGTCATTTTTGTCATTTTTTGTCATTTTTGTCATTTTTGTCATTTTTGTCATTTTTGTCATTTTTGTCATTTTTGTCATTTTTGTCATTTTTGTCATTTTGTCATTTTTGTCATTTTTATCATTTTTGTCATTTTTGTCATTTTTGTCATTTTTGTCATTTTTGTCATTTTTGTCATTTTGTCATTTTTGTCATTTTTGTCATTTTTTGTCATTTTTGTCATTTTTGTCATTTTTGTCATTTTTGTCATTTTTGTCATTTTTGTCATTTTTGTCATTTTTGTCATTTTTGTCATTTTTGTCATTTTTGTCATTTTTGTCATTTTTGTCATTTTTGTCATTTTTTGTCATTTTTGTCATTTTTGTCATTTTTGTCATTTTTGTCATTTTTGTCATTTTTGTCATTTTTGTCATTTTTGTCATTTTTGTCATTTTTGTCATTTTTGTCATTTTTGTCATTTTTGTCATTTTTTGTCATTTTTGTCATTTTTGTCATTTTTGTAATTTTTATCATTTTTATCATTTTTGACATTTTTGTCATTTTTGTCATTTTTGTCATTTTTGTCATTTTTGTCATTTTTGTCATTTTTGTCATTTTTGTCATTTTTGGTCATTTTTTGTCATTTTTGTCATTTTTGTCATTTTTGTCATTTTTGTCATTTTTGTCATTTTTGTCATTTTTGTCATTTTTGTCATTTTTGTCATTTTTGTCATTTTTGTCATTTTTGTCATTTTTGTCATTTTTGTCATTTTTGTCATTTTTGTCATTTTTGTCATTTTTGTCATTTTTGTCATTTTTGTCATTTTTGTCATTTTTGTCATTTTTGTCATTTTTGTCATTTTTGTCATTTTTGTCATTTTTGTCGTTTTTGTCATTTTTGTCATTTTTGTCATTTTTGTCATTTTTGTCATTTTTGTCATTTTTGTCATTTTTGTCATTTTTGTCATTTTTGTCATTTTTGTCATTTTTGTCATTTTTGTCATTTTTGTCATTTTTGTCATTTTTGTCATTTTTGTCATTATTGTCATTTTTGTCATTTTTGTCATTTTTGTCATTTTTGTCATTTTTGTCATTTTTGTCATTTTTGTCATTTTTGTCATTTTTGTCATTTTTTGTCATTTTTGTCATTTTTGTCATTTTTGTCATTTTTGTCATTTTTGTCATTTTTGTCTTTTTGTCATTTTTGTCATTTTTGTCATTTTTGTCATTTTTGTCATTTTTGTCATTTTTGTCATTTTTGTCATTTTTGTCATTTTTGTCATTTTTGTCATTTTTGTCATTTTTGTCATTTTTGTCATTTTTGTCATTTTTGTCATTTTTGTCATTTTTGTCATTTTGTAATTTTTATCATTTTTATCATTTTTATCATTTTTGTCATTTTTGTCATTTTTGTCATTTTTGTCATTTTTGTCATTTTTTTCATTTTTGACATTTTTGTCATTTTTGTCATTTTTGTCATTTTTGTCATTTTTGTCATTTTTGTCATTTTTGTCATTTTTGTCATTTTTGTCATTTTTGTCATTTTTGTCATTTTTGTCATTTTTGTCATTTTTGTCATTTTTGTCATTTTTGTCATTTTTGTCATTTTTGTCATTTTTGTCATTTTTGTCATTTTTGTCATTTTTGTCATTTTTGTCATTTTTGTCATTTTTGTCATTTTTGTCATTTTTGTCATTTTTGTCATTTTTGTCATTTTTGTCATTTTTGTCATTTTTGTCATTTTTGTCATTTTTGTCATTTTTTGTCATTTTTGTCATTTTTGTCATTTTTGTCATTTTTGTCATTTTTGTCATTTTTGTCATTTTTGTCATTTTTGTCATTTTTGTCATTTTTGTCATTTTGTCATTTTTGTCATTTATTTTGTCATTTTTGTCATTTTTGTCATTTTTGTCATTTTTGTCATTTTTGTCATTTTTGTCATTTTTGTCATTTTTGTAATTTTTATCATTTTTGTCATTTTTGTCATTTTTGTCATTTTTGTCATTTTTGTCATTTTTGTCATTTTTGTCATTTTTTGTCATTTTTGTCATTTTTGTCATTTTTGTCATTTTTGTCTTTTTTGTCATTTTTGTCATTTTTGTCTTTTTTGTCATTTTGTCATTTTTGTCATTTTTGTCATTTTTGTCATTTTTGTCATTTTTGTCATTTTTGTCATTTTGTCATTTTTGTCATTTTTGTCATTTTTGTCATTTTTTTAATTTTTGTCATTTTTGTCATTTTTGTCATTTTTGTCATTTTTGTCATTTTTGTATTTTTGTCATTTTTGTCATTTTGTCATTTTTGTCATTTTTGTCATTTTTGTCATTTTTGTCATTTTTGTCATTTTTTGTCATTTTTTGTCATTTTTGTCATTTTTGTCATTTTTGTCATTTTTGTCATTTTTTGTCATTTTTGTCATTTTTGTCATTTTTGTCATTTTTGTCATTTTTGTCATTTTTGTCATTTTTGTCATTTTTGTTCATTTTTGTCATTTTTGTCATTTTTGTCATTTTTGTCATTTTTGTCATTTTGTCATTTTTTGTCATTTTTGTCATTTTTGTCATTTTTGTCATTTTTGTCATTTTTCGTCATTTTGTCATTTTTGTCATTTTTGTCATTTTCTGTCATTTTTGTCATTTTTGTCATTTTTGTCATTTTTGTCATTTTTGTCATTTTTGTCATTTTTGTCGATTTTTGTCATTTTTGTCATTTTTGTCATTTTTGTCATTTTTGTCATTTTTGTCATTTTTGTCATTTTTGTCATTTTTGTCATTTTGTCATTTTTGTCATTTTTGTCATTTTTGTCATTTTTGTCATTTTTGTCATTTTTGTTCATTTTTGTCATTTTTGTCATTTTTGTCATTTTTGTCATTTTTGTCATTTTTGTCATTTTTGTCATTTTTGTCATTTTTGTCATTTTTGTCATTTTTGTCATTTTTGTCATTTTTGTCATTTTTGTCATTATTGTCATTATTGTCATTTTTGTCATTTTTGTCATTTTGTCATTTTTGTCATTTTTGTCATTTTTGTCATTTTTGTCATTTTTGTCATTTTTGTCATTTTTGTCATTTTTGTCATTATTGTCATTATTGTCATTTTTGTCATTTTTGTCATTTTTGTCATTTTTGTCATTTTTGTCATTTTTGTCATTTTTGTCATTTTTGTCATTTTGGTCATTTTTGTCATTTTTGTCATTTTTGTCATTTTTGTCATTTTTGTCAATTTTGTCATTTTTGTCATTTTTGTCATTTTTGTCATTTTTGTCATTTTTGTCATTTTTGTCATTTTTGTCATTTTTGTCATTTTTGTCATTTTTGTCATTTTTGTCATTTTTGTCATTTTTGTCATTTTTGTCATTATTGTCATTTTTGTCATTTTTGTCATTTTTGTCATTTTTGTCATTTTTGTCATTTTTGTCATTTTTCTCATTTTTGTCATTTTTGTCATTTTTGTCATTTTTGTCATTTTTGTCATTTTTGTCATTTTTGTCATTTTTGTCATTTTTGTCATTTTTGTCATTTTTGTCATTTTTGTCATTTTTGTCATTTTTGTCATTTTGTCATTTTTGTCATTTTTGTCATTTTTGTCATTTTTGTCATTTTTGTCATTTTGTCATTTTTGTCATTTTTGTCATTTTTGTCATTTTTGTCATTTTTGTCATTTTTGTCATTTTTGTCATTTTTGTCATTTTTGTCATTTTTGTCATTTTTGTCATTTTTGTCATTTTTGTCATTTTTGTCATTTTGTCATTTTGTCATCTTTGTCATTTTTGTCATTTTGTCATTTTTGTCATTTTTGTCATTTTTGTCATTTTTGTCATTTTTGTCATTTTTGTCATTTTTGTCATTTATTGTCATTTTTGTCATTATTGTCATTTTTGTCATTTTTGTCATTTTTGTCATTTTTGTCATTTTTGTCATTTTTGTCATTTTTGTCATTTTTGTCATTTTTGTCATTTTTGTCATTTTTGTCATTTTTGTCATTTTTGTCATTTTTGTCATTTTGTCATTTTTGTCATTTTTGTCATTTTTGTCATTTTTGTCATTTTTGTCATTTTTGTCATTTTTGTCATTTTTGTCATTTTTGTCATTTTTGTCATTTTTGTCATTTTTGTCATTTTTTGTCATTTTTTGTCATTTTTGTCATTTTTGTCATTTTTGTCATTTTGGTCATTTGGTCATTTTTGTCATTTTTGTCATTTTTGGTCATTTTTGTCATTTTTGTCATTTTTGTCATTTTTGTCATTTTTGTCATTTTTGTCATTTTTGTCATTTTTGTCATTTTTGTCATTTTTGTCATTTTTGTCATTTTTGTCATTTTTGTCATTTTTGTCCATTTTTGTCATTTTTGTCATTTTTGTCATTTTTGTCATTTTTGTCATTTTTGTCATTTTTGTTATTTTTGTCATTTTTTGTCATTTTTGTCATTTTTGTTCATTTTTGTCATTTTGTCATTTTTGTCATTTTTGTCATTTTGTCATTTTTGTCATTTTTGTCATTTTTGTCATTTTTGTCATTTTTGTCATTTTTGTCATTTTTGTCATTTTTGTCATTTTTGTCATTTTTGTCATTTTTGTCATTTTTGTCATTTTTGTCATTTTTGTCATTTTTGTCATTTTTGTCATTTTTGTCATTTTTGTCATTTTGTCATTTTTGTCATTTTTGTCATTTTTGTCATTTTTGTCATTTTTGTCATTTTTGTCATTTTTGTCATTTTTGTCATTTTTGTCATTTTTGTCATTTTTGTCATTTTTGTCATTTTTGTCATTTTTGTCATTTTTGTCATTTTTGTCATTTTGTCATTTTTGTCATTTTTGTCATTTTTGTCATTTTTGTCATTTTTGTCATTTTTGTCATTTTTGTCATTTTTGTCATTTTTTGTCATTTTTGTCATTTTTGTCATTTTTGTCATTTTTGTCATTTTTGTCATTTTTTGTCATTTTTGTCATTTATGTCATTTTTGTCCATTTTTGTCATTTCTTGTCATTTTTGTCATTTTCTGTCATTTTTGTCATTATTGTCATTTTTGTCATTTTTGTCATTTTTGTCATTTTGTCATTTTTGTCATTTTTGTCATTTTTGTCATTTTTGTCATTTTTGTCATTTTTGTCATTTTTGTCATTTTTGTCATTTTTGTCATTTTTGTCATTTTTGTCATTTTTGTCATTTTTGTCATTTTTGTCATTTTTGTCATTTTTGTCATTTTTGTCATTTTTGTCATTTTTGTCATTTTTGTCATTTTTGTCATTTTGTCATTTTTGTCATTTTTGTCCATTTTTGTCATTTTTGTCATTTTTTTTGTCATTTTGTCATTTTTGTCATTTTTGTCATTTTTGTCATTTTTGTCATTTTTGTCATTTTTGTCATTTTTGTCATTTTTGCCATTTTTGTCATTTTTGTCATTTTTGTCATTTTTGTCATTTTTGTCATTTTTGTCAATTTTGTCATTTTTGTCATTTTGTCATTTTTGTTCATTTTTGTCATTTTTGTCATTTTTGTCATTTTTGTCATTTTTGTCATTTTTGTCATTTTTGTCATTTTTGTCATTTTTGTCATTTTTGTCATTTTGTCATTTTTGTCATTTTTGTCAATTTTTGTCATTTTTGTCATTTTTGTCATTTTTGTCATTTTTGTCATTTTTGTCATTTTTGTCATTTTCGTCATTTTTGTCATTTTTGTCATTTTTGTCATTTTTGTCATTATTGTCATTTTTGTCCATTTTTGTCATTTTTGTCATTTTTGTCATTTTTGTCATTTTTGTCATTTTTGTCATTTTTGTCATTTTTGTCATTTTTGTCATTTTTGTCATTTTCATTTTTGTCATTTTTGTCATTTTTGTCATTTTTTGTCATTTTTGTCAATTTTTGTCATTTTTGTCATTTTTGTCATTTTTGTCATTTTTGTCATTTTTGTCATTTTTGTCATTTTTGTCATTTTTGTCATTTTTGTCATTTTTGTCATTTTTTTCATTTTTGTCATTTTTGTCATTTTTGTCATTTTTGTCATTTTTGTCATTTTTGTCATTTTTTGTCATTTTTGTCATTTTTGTCATTTTTGTCATTTTTGTCATTTTTGTCATTTTTGTCATTTTTGTCATTTTTGTCATTTTTGTCATTTTTGTCATTTTTGTCATTTTTGTCATTTTTTGTCATTTTTGTCATTTTTGTCATTTTTGTCATTTTTGTCATTTTTGTCATTTTTGTCATTTTTGTCATTTTTGTCATTTTTGTCATTTTTGTCATTTTTGTCATTTTTGTCATTTTTGTCATTTTTGTCATTTTTGTCATTTTTGTCATTTTTGTCATTTTTGTCATTTTTGTCATTTTTGTCATTTTTGTCATTTTTGTCATTTTTGTCATTTTTGTCATTTTTGTCATTTTTGTCATTTTTGTCATTTTTGTCATTTTTCATTTTTGTCATTTTTGTCATTTTTGTCATTTTTGTCATTTTTGTCATTTTTGTCATTTTTGTCATTTTTGTCATTTTTGTCATTTTTGTCATTTTTGTCATTTTTGTCATTTTTGTCATTTTTGTCATTTTTGTCATTTTTGTCATTTTTGTCATTTTTGTCATTTTTGTCATTTTGTCATTTTTGTCATTTTTGTCATTTTTGTCATTTTTGTCATTTTTGTCATTTTTGTCATTTTTGTCATTTTTGTCATTTTTGTCATTTTTTGTCATTTTTGTCATTTTTTGTCATTTTTGTCATTTTTGTCATTTTTGTCATTTTTGTCATTTTTGTCATTTTTGTCATTTTTGTCATTTTTGTCATTTTTGTCATTTTTGTCATTTTTGTCATTTTTGTCATTATCGTCATTTTTGTCATTTTTGTCATTTTCGTCATTTTTGTCATTTTTGTCATTTTTGTCATTATTGTCATTTTTGTCATTTTTGTCATTTTTGTCATTTTTGTCATTTTTTTGTCATTTTTGTCATTTTTGTCATTTTTGTCATTTTTGTCATTTTTGTCATTTTTGTCATTTTTGTCATTTTTGTCATTTTTGTCATTTTTGTCATTTTTGTCATTTTTGTCATTTTTGTCATTTTTGTCATTTTTGTCATTTTTGTCATTTTTGTCATTTTTGTCATTTTTGTCATTTTTGTCATTTTTGTCATTTTTGTCATTTTTGTCATTTTTGTCATTTTTGTCATTTTTGTCATTTTTGTCATTTTTGTCATTTTTGTCATTTTTGTCATTTTTGTCATTTTGTCATTTTTGTCATTTTTGTCATTTTTGTCATTTTTGTCATTTTTGTCATTTTTGTCATTTTTGTCATTTTGTCATTTTTGTCATTTTTGTCATTTTTGTCATTTTTTATCATTTTGTCATTTTGTCATTTTTGTCATTTTTGTCATTTTTGTCATTTTTGTCATTTTTGTCATTTTTGTCATTTTTGTCATTTTTGTCATTTTTGTCATTTTTGTCATTTTTTGTCATTTTTGTCATTTTTGTCATTTTTGTCATTTTTGTCATTTTTGTCATTTTTGTCATTTTTGTCATTTTTGTCATTTTTGTCATTTTTGTCATTTTTGTCATTTTTGTCATTTTTGTCATTTTTGTCATTTTTGTCATTTTTGTCATTTTTGTCATTTTTGTCATTTTTGTCATTTTTTGTCATTTTTGTCATTTTTGTCATTTTTGTCATTTTGTCATTTTTGTCATTTTTTGTCATTTTTGTCATTTTTGTCATTTTTGTCATTTTTGTAATTTTATCATTTTTATCATTTTTGACATTTTTGTCATTTTTGTCATTTTTGTCATTTTTGTCATTTTTGTCATTTTTGTCATTTTTGTCATTTTTGTCATTTTTGTCATTTTTGTCATTTTTGTCATTTTTTGTCATTTTTGTCATTTTTGTCATTTTTGTCATTTTTGTCATTTTTGTCATTTTTGTCATTTTTTGTCATTTTTGTCATTTTTGTCATTTTTGTCATTTTTGTCATTTTTGTCATTTTGTCATTTTTGTCATTTTTGTCATTTTTGTCATTTTTGTCATTTTTGTCATTTTTGTCATTTTTGTCATTTTTGTCATTTTTGTCATTTTTGTCATTTTTGTCATTTTTTGTCATTTTTGTCGTTTTTGTCATTTTTGTCATTTTTGTCATTTTTGTCATTTTTTGTCATTTTTGTCATTTTTGTCATTTTTGTCATTTTTGTCATTTTTGTCATTTTTGTCATTTTGTCATTTTTGTCATTTTTGTCATTTTGTCATTTTTGTCATTTTTGTCATTATTGTCATTTTTGTCATTTTTGTCATTTTTGTCATTTTTGTCATTTTTGTCATTTTTGTCATTTTTGTCATTTTTGTCATTTTTGTCATTTTTGTCATTTTTGTCATTTTTGTCATTTTTGTCATTTTTGTCATTTTTGTCATTTTGTCTTTTTGTCATTTTTGTCATTTTTGTCATTTTTGTCATTTTTGTCATTTTTGTCATTTTTGTCATTTTGTCATTTTTGTCATTTTTGTCATTTTTGTCATTTTTGTCATTTTTGTCATTTTTGTCATTTTTGTCATTTTTGTCATTTTTGTCATTTTTGTCATTTTTGTCAATTTTGTAATTTTTTATCATTTTTATCATTTTTATCATTTTTGTCATTTTTGTCATTTTTGTCATTTTTGTCATTTTTGTCATTTTTTTCATTTTTGACATTTTTGTCATTTTTGTCATTTTTGTCATTTTTGTCATTTTTGTCATTTTTGTCATTTTTGTCATTTTTGTCATTTTTGTCATTTTTGTCATTTTTGTCATTTTTGTCATTTTTGTCATTTTTGTCATTTTTGTCATTTTTGTCATTTTTGTCATTTTTGTCATTTTTGTCATTTTTGTCATTTTTGTCATTTTTGTCATTTTTGTCATTTTTGTCATTTTTGTCATTTTTGTCATTTTTGTCATTTTTGTCATTTTTGTCATTTTTGTCATTTTTGTCATTTTTGTCATTTTTGTCATTTTTGTCATTTTTGTCATTTTTGTCATTTTTGTCATTTTTGTCATTTTTGTCATTTTTGTCATTTTTGTCATTTTTGTCATTTTTGTCATTTTTGTCATTTTTGTCATTTTTGTCATTTTTGTCATTTTTGTCATTTTTGTCATTTTTGTCATTTTTGTCATTTTTGTCATTTTTGTCATTTTTGTCATTTTTGTCATTTTTGTAATTTTTATCATTTTTGTCATTTTTGTCATTTTTGTCATTTTTGTCATTTTTGTCATTTTTGTCATTTTTGTCATTTTTGTCATTTTTGTCATTTTTGTCATTTTTGTCATTTTTGTCTTTTTTGTCATTTTTGTCATTTTTGTCTTTTTTGTCATTTTTGTCATTTTTGTCATTTTTGTCATTTTTGTCATTTTTGTCATTTTTGTCATTTTTGTCATTTTTGTCATTTTTGTCATTTTTGTCATTTTTGTCATTTTTTTAATTTTTGTCATTTTTGTCATTTTTGTCATTTTTGTCATTTTTGTCATTTTTGTCATTTTTGTCATTTTTGTCATTTTTGTCATTTTTGTCATTTTTGTCATTTTTGTCATTTTTGTCATTTTTGTCATTTTTGTCATTTTTGTCATTTTTGTCATTTTTGTCATTTTTGTCATTTTTGTCATTTTTGTCATTTTTGTCATTTTTGTCATTTTTGTCATTTTTGTCATTTTTGTCATTTTTGTCATTTTTGTCATTTTTGTCATTTTTGTCATTTTTGTCATTTTTGTCATTTTTGTCATTTTTGTCATTTTTGTCATTTTTGTCATTTTTGTCATTTTCGTCATTTTTGTCATTTTTTTTCATTTTTGTCATTTTTGTTATTTTTGTCATTTCGGTAATTTTTGTCATTTTTGTCATTTTTGTAATTTTTGTCATTTTTGTAATTTTTGTCATTTTTGTCATTTTTGTTATTTTTGTCATTTCGGTAATTTTGGTAATTTTTGTCATTTTTGTCATTTTTGTAATTTTTGTCATTTTTGTAATTTTTGTCATTTTTGTCATTTTTGTCATTTTTGTCATTTTTTGTCATTTTTTGTCATTTTTTGTCATTTTTGTCATTTTTGTCATTTTTGTCATTTTTGTCATTTTTGTCATTTTTGTCATTTTTGTCATTTTTGTCATTTTTGTCATTTTTGTCATTTTTGTCATTTTTGTCATTTTTGTCATTTTTGTCATTTTTGTCATTTTTGTCATTTTTGTCATTTTTGTCATTTTTGTCATTTTTGTCATTTTTGTCATTTTTGTCATTTTTGTCATTTTTGTCATTTTTGTCATTTTTGTCATTTTTGTCATTTTTGTCATTTTTGTCATTTTTGTCATTTTTGTCATTTTTGTCATTTTTGTCATTTTTGTCATTTTTGTCATTTTTGTCATTTTTGTCATTTTTGTCATTTTTGTCATTTTTGTCATTTTTGTCATTTTTGTCATTTTTGTCATTTTTGTCATTTTTGTCATTTTTGTCATTTTTGTCATTTTTGTCATTTTTGTCATTTTTGTCATTTTTGTCATTTTTGTCATTTTTGTCATTTTTGTCATTTTTGTCATTTTTGTCATTTTTGTCATTTTTGTCATTTTTGTCATTTTTGTCATTTTTGTCATTTTTGTCATTTTTGTCATTTTTGTCATTTTTGTCATTTTTGTCATTTTTGTCATTTTTGTCATTTTTGTCATTTTTGTCATTTTTGTCATTTTTGTCATTTTTGTCATTTTTGTCATTTTTGTCATTTTTGTCATTTTTGTCATTTTTGTCATTTTTGTCATTTTTGTCATTTTTGTCATTTTTGTCATTTTTGTCATTTTTGTCATTTTTGTCATTTTTGTCATTTTTGTCATTTTTGTCATTTTTGTCATTTTTGTCATTTTTGTCATTTTTGTCATTTTTGTCATTTTTGTCATTTTTGTCATTTTTGTCATTTTTGTCATTTTTGTCATTTTTGTCATTTTTGTCATTTTTGTCATTTTTGTCATTTTTGTCATTTTTGTCATTTTTGTCATTTTTGTCATTTTTGTCATTTTTGTCATTTTTGTCATTTTTGTCATTTTTGTCATTTTTGTCATTTTTGTCATTTTTGTCATTTTCGTCATTTTTGTCATTTTTTTCATTTTTGTCATTTTTGTTATTTTTGTCATTTTTGTCATTTTTGTAATTTTTGTCATTTTTGTAATTTTTGTCATTTTTGTAATTTTTGTCATTTTTGTCATTTTTGTTATTTTTGTCATTTCGGTAATTTTTGTTATTTTTGTAATTTTTGTAATTTTTGTAATTTTTGTAATTTTTGTAATTTTTGTCATTTTTGTCATTTTTGTCATTTTTGTCATTTTTGTCATTTTTGTCATTTTTGTCATTTTTGTCATTTTTGTCATTTTTGTCATTTTTGTCATTTTTGTCATTTTTGTCATTTTTGTCATTTTTGTCATTTTTGTCATTTTTGTCATTTTTGTCATTTTTGTAATTTTTGTCATTTTTGTCATTTTTGTCATTTTTGTCATTTTTGTCATTTTTGTCATTTTTGTCATTTTTGTCATTTTTGTCATTTTTGTCATTTTTGTCATTTTTGTCATTTTTGTCATTTTTGTCATTTTTGTCATTTTTGTCATTTTTGTCATTTTTGTCATTTTTGTCATTTTTGTCATTTTTGTCATTTTTGTCATTTTTGTCATTTTTGTCATTTTTGTCATTTTTGTCATTTTTGTCATTTTTGTCATTTTTGTCATTTTTGTCATTTTTGTCATTTTTGTCATTTTTGTCATTTTTGTCATTTTTGTCATTTTTGTCATTTTTGTCATTTTTGTCATTTTTGTCATTTTTGTCATTTTTGTCACTTTTGTCATTTTTGTCATTTTTGTCATTTTTGTCATTTTTGTCATTTTTGTCAGTTTTGTCAGTTTTGTCAGTTTTGTCAGTTTTGTCATTTTTCTCATTTTTATTTTCATTTTGTTCATTCTTTGGTTTGTCTTTATGACATTTTCAACTGACTAATTGAGATTTGACGATAGTTTATAATTTTTTAATCAAAACAAAGTTTTTTTTAGTTTTACCTAGAAAAATCAATTCAACGATACAACCTATGCATGATGAGAAATTATTTTTAGAAATTTACCCAAAAATGAAGGAAATGAAAACTTTTAATTCAATTTTCATTCATTCGCATTCGGAAGTAGTCCAGACATTTGAATTACGGCGGATACTTCAAACGTCTTGCGTTTTCTTTTCGATCGATTTCCATTCCAACCAGCTGAAAACGTCTAACGATTTGATAAGGAACCATCTTTGTCGAGAATTTTTTTTTGGGAAAACTTCCGTCCCCAAATCGTATATACATAATCTAATCGTTTCGATTTTGGTCTGGCTTTGCCTGCCATCGCCAGACTAAACAGATGGTCTATTTTCGGATGTCCAATTCCAATCAATTTCCCATCGCAGCCCCGAACTGAAGAAGGAAGGGAGGATGAGATTTTCACAAATCGCACTGATTGACCGACCCCGGCTTCGCCCCAAAAAGACCGAAGTAACTCGGTCCGGATTGGATTCTCCGGTTCCGGGTTCTCGAATGCCAAAATGAATAGGCCTTGCGGGGATGTTCCTTTTCTTTCAAGGCAAACCAAATTTCACCGGAAACCACACCATAAACCAGGCAAATCATCATCGTCGTCGTTCGGGCCAAAATAAAATGCCTTCCATCCAAATATGCGGATGTGGTTTGGCTGCTGGAAATTCAGCACCCCGTAAATAAATAATGAGACCCGGTAGTACAAATTGAAATATCTGCTTTGGGTCACCCAAGGATGATTGGTCAACCAAAGGCAGGCAACAATAGGATGCTGATTTAAGTTTTTGGAATGAATTTTGGATGAAGCATTTCCTTCAGAGTGATTTTTTTTGTTGATATGGGTCAAGGAAAATCACATGTTTGATAGCGTCAGATGGAATGGAAGTATATATCTACATTCCAGAAAACTTAAAATTGACTCATTAAAAATGTATTTAACAACCCATTTTATTATGAAAATGCACTAATTCAGAGGATCTTACCATGTATTTAAGTAGTATCTAAGTGATTAAGTTTTTAAAAAACTTCAAATTTAATTGCACAGAAAGTTGATCGATTCAATATCATTCGCAGCCAGGCTTCAATCGAGAGGAAGAGTGAAGAGATATAAAATATGCAAAACTGCTTCCACTCGTCTTGAACACGTAAAATATTGGATCCACCTCACGGTCATGCGAATGACGGATTGCACATCTTCCCCGGCGAAGTTGGCTTTCGTCCATAAGTTGCAACTCGCTTCATCAAACCTCGAGCTCCTTCATGATTCGGATACCTATAGTTGAGTAAATTTTCAGCCACGCTTTTCTACACACGTCATTACACCGCGCCCGGTGTGGAAGTCCTGGCCTGATCCTGATGGAAGGTCCCGCAGGAATTGCGCTGATGCACCTCACCGGAACCGGAAGTGAAAAAATTTATCGGTTTCGAGTTCAGTTGGCTTTAACTTTCTCCCGAAAAGTGGAGATCCTCCAGGACGAGTGCGCGGTTTCAAGGAAATGTTCCAGGTATACGGGCTGCAGATGGCAAAATAAAATCCCGAGCCATCTTCTCTCGTTTTGCCTCGTTTTGTATTTCCGGCAGCCGGCATGCAGTATCATCACCGCACATGGGTTTCGCGGTGTAGTGGAAATTAAATGGGAATTTCTGGCTCCCTGCTGTTTGACTGCTAGCAGCATTGCATAGTTAGTTGAGACGATACCTACCGGATGCATCTTGGCTTCTTATGGCATTTTCATTCATCCGCCCTTGAGAACTTTTACACGCTGACTGCTGCTGATGCTGTTGCTCGTAGGATGGAAATGATATTTCACGGATGGAAAACGATGCCTCTGGGAGGCATTTTTTTCTCTCTCGATTTAGTTTACCTTGCGGCCACAGAAGAAGTAGCAGCAGCAGGTAAATATCATTCAATTTTCTGCTTCCTTCTGTTAGTTGACGAGAAAGTCAAGTGCAGTGGGATCCGGATAACCGGATCGAGCAAAGTAAGAAAAACCAATCAATCGGCGGGGCTTCAGACTTCCGGTAAATTGCAATGGAACTGGAGACCTTTGGATGTTACTGAATGGGAAATTTAAAAAATACTTTAATAAGGATAACTGTCATGAAGTTGAAATTCAACAGATTAAATTGGCATTGAAGAAACTCAAAACATGGTAAATTAGAGGCATAATAAGGTCCTCAATCGCTAGGTTTAGAGATCATTGAGACCTAAGGGTGTAAAAATTGAAAGTACGAAGTATCAAGATCATCAGGTTTTCTTGTCAGCAGGAATAAAGTAATCAAATTTTAAGGCTTTCAGGCTACAAAGTCATCAGATCATGAACTTGAGTTTCTAATGCCGTTAGATCCTTATGCCTTAACGTAGCCAGATTTCATACCGTCAGGTTTTGAGGTCGTCAGGCTTTGAGTTCGTCAGGCCCGAGGGCCATAAAACTTTGATATCAGACCTTTTTTTGTAGTTGGTAACCACAGGTGGTAAACCCCGGTTTACGAATTGTATTCCAAGGCACGGCGACTCCCCCAGTTTGCTACTCTGGGTCCATGGGTACAATGGGAAGACTCGTGTTATACACCGTGTATACCTCCTACTCTCTAAACTCCACCTGGGGCCACAGACCTAGTTCCCACCTCGAACTGTTTAACACACAATCCTTTTTTTTTTTTTTTTTAAAAGATAAGGAAAGCGGCCCACCACACTCCCCCACACCAAAAAGCTCGTATGAGCCCTCTGGTAATGGACGCTACTGTTCTCAGCACGTCTGGCAGCAAACGAAAAGAGAATAAAAATACAATACGCGAGCAAATTTTACTCATGCTGAGAACTCAAAATTTTAATTAATTGCGAGGAAATGTGACGAATACTATTTAAACTAATTTACGCTATGAATCTCAATGGAAAAAAGATTTCCTTTGAAGAGATTCATGTTTGAGACAAACAAAATTTAAACAAAATAGATTATACTAGAAGTTACAAGATATTTTACATTTTAAAGTTAAGGTTACACTAAATTTAAGCTACATAATTAAAAATATCATAAAAGCTTGCTTTGTTCGATTTATTTAACGACTAATTTTTTCCTTAAAGATTTGATGCAGTTTGTTTTTGAATATGGATCTACTATTTATTTCTTTAAGATCATTGGGTAAGATGTTATATTTGGTTGGTCCGATGAAAGAAATTCGTTTCTGCCCTAAAGTTGTAAACGACCGACAGGGTTGTAGATAATTAAAAAAACGGGTATTATGTGTTCTTATAGCTGTTGTAAAATTAATGTTCTGGATGGTATTTGATGAGTGTATGTTGTCAAAGACGTACATTATGGTTTGGAAATCGCAAAGATCAGCTATTGGTAAAATGTTATGAGAAATGGATGAATAAATAAGTTTTGTTGAGTATAGCATAGGGAGGTTGTAAATATTCTTTAAACATCTGTTTTGCAATGATTGAAGCTTTTGTAGATGTGATTGAGACGCTCGACCCCAGACTGAGATAAGATAATGTAAGACTGAGTGGATAAAAGCATGATAGAATTTCAATAAGACATGTTTAGGCACAAAATTTCGTAACCTCCAAAGAACACCACAAAGCGGGGAAATTCGTTTTTCAAGATTTCGTATGTGACAATTCCACGAGAGAGTATTATTATCCAGATGAATACCTAAGTATTTGAAGGTTTTTACTTCTTCTATAACAAACTGGTTCATATTTGGATCTCTATGTGGTGGTAAAACTTTCCTGGACGAGCGAAATATCATATATTTGGTTTTTGTGTAGTTTAAAGATAGTAAGTTGCTGTTGAAATATACAGATAGTAATTGTAAGTCATGTTCCAGGTTATCAATTATAGTATTCGGAGATTTCCCTGTATAGAATAGTGCTGTGTCATCAGCGAATAGCCTTGCTGTGCCAATAAGTGGGAGTTTACATAAATCATTTATATACAAAAGAAAGAGCAGAGGCCCTATATTGCTGCCTTGTGGAACGCCTACGCTAATGTTTCTCATATCACTCTCTGTTCCTTGCATTACTACATATTGCTTCCTATCCGAAAGATAACTCCGAATTAAATCATTTGCGATTCCCCTAATACCATATTTGTTTAGTTTTTCCAGAAGAATTCCGTGATTGAGCGTATCAAATGCTTTCTTTAGGTCCAGGAATAAAGCACCAACTATATTTTTGGAATCGATGTCCTTAATTATGGAATCCACGAGTTCAGAGATTGCGATAAGAGTGTTTGATCCTGCTCTGAATCCATATTGCATACTGTACAGAACATGGTTGCAATTAAGAAAATTTGTTATTCTATTTTTCAAAGACTTTACTAAAAACGCTGAGACTTGAAATTGGTCTATAGTTATTAACATCTTCTGGATCACCCGATTTGAATATAGGAGTCACTCTTGCAATTTTAAGGCAATCTGGGTACGTTCCAGATTCAATTATTAAATTGAAAAACTTTTTCAAAATGTGAGAAAATATAGTACTATTATTTTTTAACACACTTACGGGAAAACTGTCGGGCCCACAGCTTTTTTTGTTTTTAAGGGTAATAATGACAGAATTGACTTCGGTTTCATCAGTAGGTTGCAGAAAAATTGAGTTTTGGATTTCATTAATATTGGACAAAACATCATATTCAGTTTCAATGGGTATTTCCTTTGCAAGATCTGATCCAATCGATGAGAAATATTTGTTAAACTTATCACCAACACGTTTTTGACCTGTAATGAGTTCTTCGCCATCTGTAAGAGTGATCGGTGAAGATGTTTTAGATTTCCCTAAAAGTTGATTTATATTTTTCCAGAGTTTAGAGTGGGTAGTATCATTCAGTAATCGTTCATAATACAGCCTTTTACACGTTTTCTTTTTATTACAAAGTTTTTTGTTTATGTGTTTAAGCATTTCTTTAAGGTTATCATCATTAGGATGATTTTTTACTCGTTTCAAATAATTATCTTTTAATTTTATTAGAGCCCATAGGTCATACGACATCCAAGGACAGTATCTACGCTTCAGGTTTATTTGTTTAGAAACTGTTTTTGTACACTGCTTCAACATTCGAGTGTAAGTAGATGTTAATTCTACAATTCCGCTGTTCACATTGTCTCCAGGGACAAAAGAGCTAAGATAACTCGTAAATAGGTTATTAAGTTTTGAATGATCCGTAATATCTTTTTTTAAAACCATACTATGTCTTTCTGATCACATTTCGAATAATGTGAGAATTTGCGAGTGATCACTTTTATCAGTAAGTATCGTGAAATTTTTGAGGCGTTCGATATCTTTAGTTTTACATATCACATGGTCTAAAATATTTTGACTTTTCGGCCTAGTTGTGTAAGAATTTGTACAAACGAAGCTGAAAGATTCTAATAATGATTTGTATCTTCGCACAATATTTGTATTTACAAGGTTTACAGGAACATTCAAATCACCGACAATAAGGCAAGAGTGCGAATCAGGCGTAGATGCGAGAAGAGATTCAAGCTGAGCACATAACAAGCTGAAAGAATATGCGGGTGGTCTGTAAATTCCGTGGACGTCGACAATTTGACCACATAGAGATATTTCTACACTAATTCTGTGATACCCATCGCAGGTTGTATTCTCCTTTGTTTTGAAATTTAGGTCTTTATTAATGAACATTGCCAATCCACCATAAGGCTGGTCTCTACACGAAAAGATTGAAATAAATCCGGGTATGTTATAAATGGAACAATTCTCTTCAGTAAGCCACGTTTCACTAATTACAACTACATCAACTGCAACATCCAACTGTTCGATTGTCTCAAGGAGACTATCAAATTTTTCCAATTTGTTCATACTGCAAATATTCCATTGTAAGACCCTAATGGTTTTATTGATTCTTGATTTATTAATATTAAGGCTAGTATTGTCATTCCTTCTACTAATGTTTAAATTACTAACAGTATTATTATTATTACTATAGTTTCTTCTATTTATTGTATTAAAACTATTAAAATTATTGCTATTATTACTAGTATCATTATTATTCTTATTATCATTATTGCTAATATTATTATTTTTATTATTATTATTATTTTTATTATTATTATTATTATTATTATTATTATTATTATTACTAATATTATTACTATTATTATTTATATTATTATTTTTATATTTATTATCATTATTATTATTATTGCTATTAAAACTATTTTCATTTTTGCTATTACTATAATTAAAATAAAAGTTTTGACTCTTACAGTACATGTTAAAATCTTCTACGCTATCATGAATTTTATTTATAACGGTTTCCATTTTTATTTTTAGTTTCAAGTTTGTTCTGAGTAAAAGGAACTCAAATATCTAGTTCCTCTTGCGCTTCGGAGAAGGCGTATCTTTTTGGCTTAGTGATGTATCATTATCCGCTTGAATCAGCTGCTTGCTAAGAAAATTGTTCAGTTCCATTTTACTTCTTATCGATATGGGTTTAGAGTCTTCGTGTTTTTTTATTAGTATAGCGCCACCCCTACCAGGCCAAATATATTTCATTTTAAGCAGATCCTGAGACTCACGGAGCTCAGTTAATATTTCCATAGCTAACGGAGTTAATTAATCACGAATTGAGATATTTGTTGCTTTACCATTAAACAAAAACGAAGGGTCTATTGTTGTTGAGGAAAGTTTACCGAAACTACGCTTTTTACTAAAAATTTCTTCCTTAATTACGGAACTTTTAAGGGAAAATTTCATTGGAGGAATAGTATCTTGGGTGTTTTTAGAGGAATAGAGTCTTACGGCATATTCGATATGTTCTTTATTTAAATCGTAGCCAAAAGCACTGCAAGTTTTACAAACCGTTTCAAGAGTGTTCTTGTTCTTAGAAACTGGTAAACAAAAAATCATGCAATTTTTCGATACAGCATCTCTGTTTACTTTATCCAGATTTTTTTCAAGCTTATAAACTTCATTTTTTAGGTGTGAATGTTTTTGTTGAAGATCTGATACTTCTGTTTCTAAAGCCTCGTTACGGGATTTCAAGTCCTGGAAGTCTGTTTGAATCTCTTCAAACTTCGAGGACAAGAATATTATATGGCAGATGTAACGGATTTCATTTCTGTTTTTAGGGAGGAAATTTCTGTTGCCACGGCGTTTTGTATCACTTCTTTAATTTGACTATTTATGCTGTTTATGATAGTGTCCTGATCATTTCGTTGCCCGATAATTTTAAAATATATGTCCGCACAGTTTGGATCGCAAAAGAATTGTTGTTTTTTAATTTTACGTGCTGCACTGCCTAATATGTTTTTGCAACGAAGATGGACACTTTTAAAACAATAAGCGCACGTTAAGACTCGATCAAGACAATTTTCTACGTTTTTACATTCAATACATACTACACCCGTTTCATCATCCATTTTCACAAAACAAACTACAAACAAAAAATTCAAGGAATAAAAAAGTCAAAACTTGTTTAAAAAATAAAATAAAACTAGAGGTTAAAAGCAATCAGTAGATGAATAAAAAATATTAATACAAATTCACAGATTTAATAAATATGGAAAGGTTGTCAAGTAATAAAAAAAATTAAAATTTAAAAACTATTACTATCGAACACTTTTTCGAGCAAATCTTGTTCACAACAATTTAAAGTACAGAGATTTGAGGGTTTTTTTTTAACTGTTTATGAAAGAAAATACAATTTTGCAATAAAAATCATAAGCAACCAGATATAAATTTTGATTTCACAATCATAAAATTCACAACAATTTGATTTGCTGGGTACAGAGTAAGGTAGGTATGTTTATACTGAGACATCAGCATGTAGCGAGACTAGCCATGTGTGCTACTGGTCAGCGCAAGAGGGCAGGTTTTTTTCTATCGCTTATTAGTGCGGCTAACGTTTGCCAGATCTACACCGCTTGGCAAACGAGATTGACTAACAAGCCAAGCAAGTGCTAGAACCACAATCTTAGAAACAATACACTTGAACGAGACAGCAATAAACAAACAACTATACACACCATCAGTATGATGCTCCCATCAGCAGAAAGCGAAAGAAATAAAATCTAGTGAAAAAACACCAGAAAAACTAGTGAACCCGATCAAGTGAGCTACTTGCAGTAAGCACAAGCTATATTGAACAGCTTTTGCTAGGTGCTACTGGTGTTCGCTAAATCTACACCGCTTGACGATCGAGATTTACTAACAGGTCAAGCAAGTGATAGAATCACGAGATGAGAACAAAGGCCCTAGGTTGCAGCTGATTTATCAGGGATCGTACATCCGCGCGCAGCGCACAAGCAAACAAGTGAAGTCAATAAGGTATATTAGGCTTAACACTTGGTTGGTTGACCGCTCCGTCGTGGAACAGCAAGACAAATATGTAGATATGAAAATATGAAGGTAAAAAAAAGGGAATGAACAGTGGGATATAAACAGTGGGATACGCACTCTACTCACCGGGTGAATGGAATGTGTACTTTACTGTCGCTCTCACTTCTATTGCAAGATATAATTCACTTCACTAGCACATAATTTGATTGTTGTTAAATTTACACATTGCAAAGGCATTTATACATGCAAGATATATCAAAATGCCACTGTTTCACTTATCTTTGGAATAATGAGTAAAAGTGTATTTTAAAACACATTAAACATATAGAAAATAACATTTAAACTAGAGCGTAATCAAACAAGTAAATCGAACAATGCAAGTGCTGCCAGAATTTTGATACTGGAAGTTCTATTAGCGCTAGTGTGCTCCAAGGTAATACTCATAGACAAGACCACATTCAGCAATACCTCTCATCATTACAACTCGAAGTCTGAACTTTCCTCTAACGACTTGAGAACCTACATCTCCACGCAATGACTCTGAATTCCCACATAAACCTCTTCTCTTCGCGACTCGAGATCCGATCCCTCTTCGCATCGACTCGAGGTTGACGTACACATACCACTTCTCGTAATGACTCGAGGTAAACACTTATACCCCTCCTCTTGCTGATTAAAGGCCTGATCTCTCCTCTTGCGACTCGACCGCTTATCGCAAAATCTCGGGGTTGACCCCACAAACTTCTCCTCCTGAAGAGTCAGTGAACTTTCTCGCTCCTAATAATTGTGAGGAGATTTTAAATGAGCCTTTTATCATCTGCTGCTGAGAGAGCCAAGAGAAATTTTTTCTCTAACGAATGATCACTCTTCTACTGTCAGAGCACTGTTGGTTTGTGACTCTGAAAACACCTCATCAGCGCTACGTGTGATCAGTGAAATGAATTGCTCAGTGAAGGCAAGGGCATAGTTTTACTATTCTCATCGCTCCTAAGAGAAAAAGAAATGCAAATCGCATATAAAATTTGGCCGTTTCACCAAATCACGTGGACAGCTTTAATGTGCGGTTGAACCGTCCTCTTTCTATATGAAATTATGGAACATTGGCCCCAGCAAGTGCTGAAATAAACCACAACCGAAGCGTCCATCTCTGTTCGGTCGTTTATTTCTCAGCCAGTAACTGAGAAGCTGATGAACATTTCTCCCTTCGAGAATGAAATTGGGTGACTGCGTTTTTGAAATGCTCTGCAACAAAACGTGGGCTTCTTGATCGGTTTAAGGGTGAGAAAGCATGTTTCTCTTAGGCGTTTGACAAGCAAATGAGAAAAAGTGAGCAAAAATCAAGAGAATCGAAGAAGCCTGCTGAAGACTCGAGCCCTGACATCTCCTCTAGCGACTTGAAGCCCGACTTTCTCTTAGATTCGAGGTTTGACACCTTTACGCCCGTCGTGTGCTGATTGAAAGTAGCTTATCCTAGACTCGAGCCTATCACAGCACACCCGCGGGACTTAGCACAACTACTCGGATGATTCCCGACAAAGACGTTATCCTACATCGACTCTAATGGCTCATCCGGCGTCGAGAGCCACTCTACCCGTGGGTATTCCCCGATCGTAGAATAACCCTTTCCCAACGATTTCCACTGCGAAGATCCTACGAAGATCCATCCTACGCACGAATGAGGCATACCAACAGCATCTGCTACGCAGAATATGTAGCCTTATCTTTGTAGCTTCAAACCGTGGAGTCAAACGCACCCTACTCGGTAGCCTCCCGTCGATGGGTCAGTCTACTCCGACCGTTGTCCGGCCTTCTTGTATCCCTTTGGCTGGCAACCCTAGGATTTTTGGCCCACGGCTTTACTGTCCTTCGTGTGCAAGATCGAGAGCAGCCTGTCTTGGACTCGCGCGTGTTACGGCACATATTCGGGACTTTAAACGCTTCGACTCGGGTGATTCCCGAAAGTGGTTTACCCCCTTCTTACGAGGTCCGCTATGAGGAAGGTACTGTCTTATCCACGCAGTTTCCCCCGTAGGAAGTGGCACTACTCGGATACTCCCAGTCGGTGAGGTATCCGTTCGCGGCGCACCCATGACTTCCACTATGCAGAAGATGATACCTTATCTTTGTAGTTTTGATCAGGGGACCGGACCCACACTTCTTAGATGCTTCCCGGCGACGGAGTCATCCGAAACCGTTCGCGGACTGTCGTTGACTCCAGCTACTCTGCAGGGCAGTCATGATGCGGGTGAACCCATCGCTGACTGCATGCCAACTGTTGGAATCCATGCACATCCTCTGTACCACGTTGTCTACTGTAGCGTCGGGCCCACATACGACAAGTGTGTTGGTACGTACCACCGCAAACCTCGGACATACAAACAACACGTGTTCGGGTGTTTCCTCTTCGTCACCACAATCTGGGCAAAATGGCGAAGCCACATGTCTAAAGCGGTAGTGTGTAACCAGCCTTCTGCTGTTTACAATTTAAACTCTGCTGCTCGGGTCAACTGATTTTGATATTTACAAATATTGTTGTGTTTTTTTTTATTATTGTTCGTAAATTTCTAAATACATACTATCTTGTATTTAGCAGCTCTAGGTTGGTGTCGAAATTAGTTAGTTTAATTATTTATAAATTTTTTTTGTTTGTTCCTTTTTGTATAGGAAATATTAAATTTATTTATTTTTCTATGAATTTATTTGTTATGGCATGCACTTATTTATTTATTTGTTTAGGATAGGGTCTAGTTTTTCTATGTTTAAATTTATTAGGATACGCAATTTAATTATTCTATGGAACATCACAATTCAAATTCAAATTCAAAAGTGCTATAAAATGCCACAAAAACATCGAATTGAAAGACACCAACCATAATTAAAATTTTGTATTGATCCTGTCAACCAACGGACACGTCATCGATGGGGACTGGGACTTAAGCGGAAATGAGAGAGAGAGAGAAGATGAAGCTTAAAACCTATATATAGGTCGAAGGACCCAAAGGAGGCCTCTTCTTTAACAAAGTCTAGTCCGGGTGAGTGTTGATTGCGACATCACACGCTACAAGTGATCGCGTTTCGAACCGTTAAAATCCGTATAACAACGGTAATCCGGATGCCTACACGAAGTAATTTCCCGGGTTATCGGTTGAGTGTGCGCGAGTGTAGTGGACTAAGAAGATGTTCGTTTCCCAGTGTCGAGAAACACCAATTGTACCTCGTGACACCGGTGAACTGTGTGGGTGCAACAAAGGTCGAGGGATCAGTGAAAAAAACCTCCACTTCCGTTACATTTTGGGAGGTTCTAGTGCAATGGTGTGACCTGGGGGGCTATCTTCTTAAAATTCCGACCAATCAAGTTAGAACGCTCATTCAATTGTCCGTGAGACACCCTGCAGTGTAAAGTGCACATTGAACCACTCCCCGGACATTAAGAAACGCTGACCTCCGTCAACATAGGTCAATTCGTCGCATGGAACCGTTAAACTAACGGTTACTTACCTGGCCTCCGTCAACATAGGCCCATCCGTCAAAGCCGGCGAAGCCGTCGGCAAATTCCGAGCCGCATGCAACTTACCTGGAACTTTTTTTTTTTTTTCCGGGATTTTAAGCCCAATGGGTTTATTCATCCCAACTTATCTGGAACCCTTCTCTTACTCCGTCGTCATCCGCCATTGCCTGTTCATCGAGGTCCCCCAACGAGTCGATCAACGAGCATCACGGCCGCAACGAGTCCAGCATCATCCTGAAAATAAAAGAAGAAACTAAAAGCGCAAGTACTTACCTTATTTCATTTCATTTAAAAGTGATTTACAGAAAAATGCAGTATCATGCATATGTAAAATGATAACCTAAAACTAAAATCAAAGTTTTCATGCAATAAGATCAAGTCAAATGATCGGTCCAATAAAAATCAGTTGTTTGTGTACTATTATTTTCATAAAGTGATGTTCCCTAAATTTACAGGTTTTCAAAATTTCAATCAAGACTAGTTTGCCTTTCAGTAAAGTCTCTATTGCACAATCAGCAGAAGTTTGGGAAAAAAGTCCCCCCAGCGAATTCTCCAGGAGATCAAAATTAGTGAACGCCCAGCCGGGCAGTCAAAACGTAGAGTAGCTTTTTCACAGCCCTAACTAATTGATACGTTTCAAGTGGTACTTCATGAAGCATCCATGACCACTTAGGAATTGCCACTAAGGAATATGGAAGTCCACTTTACCGTATCTTCTTCCGTTCCATCTCCCGATGTGCGGGATCAGACGATGGGTTTACCTTTCTCTCGCTGAGCTGTCCCACGGCTGCTGCCAGTTGAACATCGAGTCCTCATTGGCAAGATCTCGTAGGTTGGACGTGTCTTTAACAATAGACATCCTCCTTTAACAAAACCGAAATTGGCATAACGCCCGCCACTACTCCCGCCGATATCCACTGATAACCCGCAGGTTCATCAGCCTCTGAACGCTGCTAAGTGTCTTCAGGTTACACCCAGGGTCTTCCCAGGGCCAGCTTCCAGGCCTCCGCACCGTACCGCAGGATTGACGTGGTCAAGCTTGACAGTATTCTCCTCTTACTACTGCGAATTGCCGAGGAGTTCGACATAATCCGTGTGAGTGCGGCCGTGGCCATTGCAGCTCTCTTACACGCGTAATCGAGGTGACTAGAACACTAGTGAAGGCAATAGGCACTTAATTGCGCGTTTGGACACGATATCACACGGTCCAACCATCAGGCACTTGGAGAATATCCAGCTTTCCACTGCCTGGATAGCTACCGTGGCAGGAGCTCAACCTCTGCTATTGAGGAGCCTTTCGCGCTCGCCAAGAGGACTACATCCTCCGCAAATCCTACGAGTTCAGCTCCCGATGGGAGGCTCGTTCGTAGGAGCTCGTCGTATGTGATGTTCCACAGGACCAAGCCGAGTATTGACCCCTGTGGAACACCCGTCAAAATCTATTGTGTTCGTAATCCCTCACCGGGCATATACTGTAGTTGGCGATAGGGGAAGTAACTTTCCATAAGCTTATACAGATATGCCGGGACTCTCATTTGAATGAGTGACGACGCAATCGCTGTCCAACTGACGCTGTTGAAGGCGTTCTTCACGTCCAGAGTGACCACCGCGTAAAAGTGGAGCCCTCTCCTTTTGATATCAGGCTTTGAGGTTTCAATACGTTTAGGTCTTCATGACTTTAGGTTATAGCCGGGTGGAAGAACCGTGAAAACCGGAAATTGAAAATCTTACCAGGAAACCGGAAAAAACGGGAATTCAGATTGGAAACCGGAAAAAAATACACGAAGAAATCAAAATTATTTTTTGATTCCAAGGTCTGCGATTCAAACAAAAATTCGGAATTCGGAATTGTAATTTATTTTTCGAGTCAGAATTCAACAGTTCAAAACAAATTTTTGAGCAAATGAGCTAAACACAAGCTACATCTGCTTTACGTACGGCACTGTGTCTTTTTTGTAACTTAAAAAGAACAAATGAGGCCCTTGGAGTCAAAGGGGTATAAGTGCATAAATGCTGATTTCAAGATAAAAGCACTTTAAGTTCGTTTTGTTCCAATAAATTCCATAGATTTTCTTTAATGATATTTTTCAATAAATAAATAAATAAAATAAATAAAAAGAAATCATTTGACATAATTTTTGAGAAAAACAACGTCTATTTGACGTTAATTGAGGCGACACATGATTTTTGATTTTTGCACTTATACCCCTTTGGCTCCAAACACATGCACTTATACCCCTTTGCCACCAACCAATTTCCATTTTCAGGTGATTTTGTCTGGTTGATATGATTCAGAAGACTGAGTCGATTTGAGGTCTTTTTTGAATTTCTCAAACCCTAGGGTCTTAAAAGCTTCGTCTTGGTTCAAAACTCATTCATGATTTTTTGCAGAATTTTTAAGTAACGTTTACATGAGTAAATTTGAACTTTTAGGACTGTATGGGAAATTTGAATATTTTGTACTAAAAAATCAACATCATTTTTGTTTCTTCTGTGGAACCGAGCCAGCTGACGGTTTTCGTGCCAATTTATAAAATTCCTAAACGAAATTTTCCGCTGAACAACTTTGTCGAAGACCGTAACGGCGTATTTTAAATTATTATTAGACATAAAAGTTATAAGCTGGTTATTAGGTTTGTCTTCTGGCATTGAAAAACTATACATTCAATTGACTTCACTGCTGGAGCCTTGTGAAGTATTGCATGAAAAGTAGTCATGCAATACCCCGCTAGCCACCCTGCAGTGATGTCAATTGAATTTATTGTTTATCATTGCGAAAAGACATGCCCTGTTAAACAGCTCATAACGTTTTTGTCTAATAAAATACGAAGTTTCGGTTTTCGACAAAGTTGTTCAGCGAAAAATTTTGTTCAGGAATTTCTTAAATTGGCACAAAAACCCTCAGCTGGCTCGGTTCCACAGAAGAAACAAAAATTATGTTGATTTTTCAGTACAAAATATTCAATTTTCCCATACAATCCTAAAAGTTTAAATTTACTCATGTAAACGTAACTTAAAAATTCTGTAAAAAAATCATGAATGAGTTTTGGACCAAGACGAAGTTTTTGAGACCCCAGGGTTTGAGATATTTAAAAATGACCTCAAATCGACTCAGTCACATGATTCAGATAACATAGGGATTTATTTAGGTGAAAGTCGAATAATTTATTAACATATTCAATTTTAACTGTTATGATGGGAAATGTACCCTGGTACAGTTAATCGGAAGATTTCATTTTTAAAAATCAACCTTGTCTTGTCAGTTGGAGTAAATCTCTCCAAACAACAATTTTTCGTCAGAATAATTATAAGAATGTTCCACTTTTTTTTAAATTTTTCGTCCCAATTAAAAAAAAAAGCTTCTTACTGGGAATGACATTTGGGTTGGTAGCAAAGGGGTATAAGTAAATTACTTGGTGGCAAAGGGGTAGAAGTGCTACACTTATACCCCTTTGGCTCCAAGCAAAAAGTAATTTTCAGTTAGCAGAATTTTTTCAACGAGATCAAAACATGAGGAAATAGTGAAACAAAATAATAACTAAAATAGCCTATGGTGTTTGACAGTCAAGGATTCGATCTAGATTGTTATCATGATTTTTTTCCATTTTGTCACATAGATATACCTCTTTGGCTTCAAGGGCCTCAAATAGGAAACTGTCTGTCATCGTACGAACTGTTTGTGGAGAAGATTAATCAGAGGGCCTGGAACTATTATTTAAGCTGAGCCTTCGAAAATCTCTTTTTTTAGTTCGAATTAGTGGTCTTCATTTATTAAAATTTCGGATAACCATTTTTAAGCTTAAGTATGTTACGATTTATTAGAAAGTTTACGAAAATTTAGAAAATTACGAATGAATTACTAAATTTCTAACCTAATTCGTGGCAAAAATTTAAGAAAATATAATCATTTTCAGTGAAAATTTACTCGAATTAGCTATTGGAATTTCTAGCAACATTGTAGAAAATTTACTAGAGCTTTGTAACGTGGGTGTGTTTATGGTTTAAAGCAATGGTTTAAATCTTAAAAATGTAACAATTATTCAACAATGCATTGTATCCTCCTCACAATATAAAATTCGTGTTTCTAGTAAAGTAGGCACTAAAGAAAAATCATTGTTTTTTGAGTGTTGAAAATTAACAGGAATTGTTTCATATACAGTTCAACACTAAAATGGGACACTATCTCATTCATTGCCAGTTTTTTAAGCACATGTAAAGACTAATAAACTCCCTCAAGTATTTATTCCAATCTTATATAAAAGTTACTATTCGTTTCTTCGGAGAGTTTACACAAAACCAGAGAATTTCTCATGAGTATTTTTTATATGGTTCCATCGTTAAATTTTTGGACTCTAATATGTGTTGGGAGCCTACTTGGTTGAATAATTCTACTGAATCAAAGTAATCGTAAGATTCTCTTTAATTCAACTACGGCATAAGAGAAGTTCCAATACCAGAATTTCGATAGCAACTTACTATCTTCTTCAGTGAGCAAAACGCTCAGAAGATAGTGAAGGGAATATTCAGAAACTTTTTGGAATTTTTCTACAGTTTTTTGAAAAAATTGTAGATAAAGATAATCACTATTAAAATGTAGACATTTTTTTTTGAAAAAAAAACTTTAGCCAAAATGACATTTTGTTATTTTTGAGCCAAAGGATTCAAAAATATTTGTATTTTATCTCGATTCACAAGTTTGCAGAGGAGATCGTGCTTTCCAAATTCTGCAATAAGAATTGAAAGTGATGCAAAATCAATGCGATTGATGGTTTAAAAGAAACACCTTCAACAACATTTAAAAAAAATAATTAGTTTTTTTTAATGTATTGGCTTTGGTAAACGACAGTTATAACACATTTGGTATAGGTAAAGGCCAATTCATAAGTGTAACATATTAAAAAATGATAGAATACATTTGAAAACTTTTTGTTTCCTACCATGGCCATAATGACGACTGATTGGTTAAAAGGTCCTGTTTAGTACACCATTTTTTATTTTTTTGTGAGCATGATTTAAAAAAGATCTTTAAAATATGTTATACATTCAGTATAGTGTCGTTATATCCAGCTTTTTTGTACACAACTGTTTTCTGTAGGATGTTCTCTCAATCAATTTTAGAAAATTTGGTTAATACTATAAAAATCTAGGTGTGCGGGACGCATTAAAAATTTTCTATGACGTAGAGGCCGCACCCAAAATCAGTTAACACTAGAAGGACCGGCAAATTGAATATACCTATTCGGACTGTGACCAGTCAAAATGACTGGTAAAGGGGAAATTTTTTCTATCAAAATATTTTTAACTTTTTTCTTTTAAAATTATTTTGTTATTTATTTGATAACATCTTCTAATATATAAAGATGAGTTGGGCTATATGTTTGTATATCTATATATATAAAAATGAATGTTTGTCTGTCTGTCTGTTCCCTATAGACTCGGAAACTACTGAACCGATCATCGTCAGAATTGGCATCTGAGGGTTTTTGAGGCCGGGGATGGTTTCTGTAATAGTCAAAACTCCATCCGACTTAAGGGAAGGGGGGCTTCCATACAAAATTTGTAGTTTTTCGAAACAAATTAAAGTCATGACATCCATTTTCTCGAGATTTTTTCTTCCTTTGGGCGGTTTGTTTTTCGTCTCTATGGTTGAGGCGTCGCAAGCCAGCGTCCCAAAAGGATAGAAACCATGGCAAAGCATACTGATCAGTGGGAATATTTTGGCGCGTATTTCTCAACCTGGGGTTTGTTTTTCGTCTCCATGGGTGAGCTAACGTCGTCGCAAGAGGATAGTAACCAAAGCACACTGTTCATTGATTGCTGAAAAATTTAACAATAAGGCGCCTGTTTCTCAAACACGTGGAGCGATATGCAACCTAGATGTGTTTTTTTCTTGCTTTTTTGATTTGTACACAGCACGTGGTAATAAATGACGCCTAGATGTGATACGGATTGGTATTTTATCAATCGAATCAAAACCAATTGAAAGATTTGCAAAAATACTTTTATATTTTGTTCGTGTTAATGTAGGAAGCATTCGACTTTTCATTCAAGGAACATTGGAACATGTTCAAACGTTAAACTTTTTCTGTTAAAAAAAATTAAAAATTTTGTTTTCTTCTAGAAATTGTTACTTCGGCCCAAATACACAACTGAATCGAATTGAGAAATGAAAATGGGAGCTTTTTGTTTTAAATAATTCTGAAAAAAAACCATTGCTTACATACCAATTCAAGTACGTACTTAACATGAAAAGTGTTTTTGTGTTACATGGATGCATAAAAAAGACTTTTGATCCGCTTCGTTTTTGAAAAGTGAAACTTAAGAACTGATATTAAACTGGACGCAAAATTTTTAAGAGAAATTTGTAGTTTTCCCTTAAAGTGTTAAAAACAATATTCCCTTCTATCAACTTGCACGGTGAGGCAAGGGCAAACGTCGAACTTTTAAGAAATTCATCTTCAAAATGATTCAATATGTTGGAAAGACCAGAAGGGGTATTCCAAATGTTGAAACTGAAGTGGATATTGAAATTTCTTAAATGTGTTTGTAAATGAAAGCCATTCCCTTTTAACAGCATTCCTTAAAAGTGGAGTAACAAACATAAATTTATATTGCAGGAATACTGCAGATATATCAGTGAAACTTGATAGAACAAAAAAACAGGAATTCGTATTAAATCCATTTTAAAGCCATTACTCTGACGCATCTGTTAATAAACTTTGCATTGACACTTGCCCCAATATACGGGACAAATGTAAACTTAGACATTTGTTTTTGCCTACATTTTTGAATATTTGACTTTCAAAGAGAAAATAAAAAAAACGCTAAAAACTTATTTAGTGATGCAACTGATATTATTTATATGATAACCGTAGTAAATTTATTTAATAAAAACGAAATTTGCACTGTATTTAATACATAACTAAATAAATATATTTTTCATTACCATGATAAGTGCTGTTTGGGTATCGAGCCGGTTAAATTTGCCTACCTTCTTCAAGCAGTGGGGGACAAAATTGAAAAAGATGGGAGAGCTCCCATGTAAATTTAAGATAAAGAGCTTTTCAAAAAAGGGACCATATTAAAAAAGGTTTTTTTGGGTACAGAGTACAAATTTCAGATCTTGAAAAACGAGTTTAGAGATCAAGTGTTAGTAAATAATATATACCATCTTTGAATTGCTATTCAGAACTGCAGCTGCAGCTCTCATTTCAAGGTTGTTGGTTCTGAAGTTTGATGAGGTTTGATTTAAAACAATGCTCTCTAAAACCTAAATTTTAATAAATTTTTACAAATTAAATGTATTTCCGGAAGGTGTAGCAAAGCACAACGGGTCAGCTAGTGAAAAATATATTTAATTAGTTATGTATTAAATACAGTGCAAATTTCGTTTTTATTAAATAAATTTACTACGGTTATCATATAAATAATATCAGTTGCATCACTAAATAAGTTTTTAGCGTTTTTTTTTATTTTCTCTTTGAAAGTCAAATATTCAAAAATGTAGGCAAAAACAAATGTCTAAGTTTACATTTGTCCCGTATATTGGGGCAAGTGTCAATGCAAAGTTTATTAACAGATGCGTCAGAGTAATGGCTTTAAAATGGATTTAATACGAATTCCTGTTTTTTTGTTCTATCAAGTTTCACTGATATATCTGCAGTATTCCTGCAATATAAATTTATGTTTGTTACTCCACTTTTAAGGAATGCTGTTAAAAGGGAATGGCTTTCATTTACAAACACATTTAAGAAATTTCAATATCCACTTCAGTTTCAACATTTGGAATACCCCTTCTGGTCTTTCCAACATATTGAATCATTTTGAAGATGAATTTCTTAAAAGTTCGACGTTTGCCCTTGCCTCACCGTGCAAGTTGATAGAAGGGAATATTGTTTTTAACACTTTAAGGGAAAACTACAAATTTCTCTTAAAAATTTTGCGTCCAGTTTAATATCAGTTCGAAAGTTTCACTTTTCAAAAACGAAGCGGATCAAAAGTCTTTTTTATGCACCCATGTAACACAAAAACACTTTTCATGTTAAGTACGTACTTGAATTGGTATGTAAGCAATGGTTTTTTTTCAGAATTATTTAAAACAAAAAGCTCCCATTTTCATTTCTCAATTCGATTCAGTTGTGTATTTGGGCCGAAGTAACAATTTCTAAAAGAAAACAAAATTTTTAATTTTTTTTAACAGAAAAAGTTTAACGTTTGAACATGTTCCAATGTTCCTTGAATGAAAAGTCGAATGCTTCCTACATTAACACGAACAAAATATAAAAGTATTTTTGCAAATCTTTCAATTGGTTTTGATTCGATTGATAAAATACCAATCCGTATCACATCTAGGCGTCATTTATTACCACGTGCTGTGTACAAATCAAAAAAGCAAGAAAAAAACACATCTAGGTTGCATATCGCTCCACGTGTTTGAGAAACAGGCGCCTTATTGTTAAATTTTTCAGCAATCAATGAACAGTGTGCTTTGGTTACTATCCTCTTGCGACGACGTTAGCTCACCCATGGAGACGAAAAACAAACCCCAGGTTGAGAAATACGCGCCAAAATATTCCCACTGATCAGTATGCTTTGCCATGGTTTCTATCCTTTTGGGACGCTGGCTTGCGACGCCTCAACCATAGAGACGAAAAACAAACCGCCCAAAGGAAGAAAAAATCGTGAGAAAATGGATGTCATGACTTTAATTTGTTTCGAAAAACTACAAATTTTTTATGGAAGCCCCCCTTCCCTTAAGTCGGATGGAGTTTTGACTATTACAGAAACCATCCCCGGCCTCAAAAACCCTCAGATGCCAATTCTGACGATGATCGGTTCAGTAGTTTCCGAGTCTATAGGGAACAGACAGACAGACAAACATTCATTTTTATATATATAGAAGACAAGTGCAAACGTTCAACATATACAAAAAAAATTTATACATTATTTCTTCATCTATAAATGGTTGAGCCCAAATAAAAAATCGGACTTAAAAAACTCAACTTTTTTGTCAAATCATTCACCGAAAAACTGTTTACAGGTTCACTGTTTGCTTACACAGAATTCAAGTACGTACTTAACATAAACGTGTGTTTTTGTTTACTATATTTTGGCTACAAAGACGAGACTTTAGATCCGCTTTTTTATAATTGATATTCCAGAAACATTATTTTTTGATAGCAGAAGCAGAATTTTTTTTGATAAGTTTTTATTATGACCTGAAAGTGCCGAAAATAACATTAACTCCTGTCATTTCACACGGTGAAGCAAGTGGCAATGCGCCTTTCAGCCATTAAACATATACCTTTTAAGAATTTTTTTCCAAAAAGGTCAGAAAGGGTATCCCGAGTGTTGAAACTGAAGCGGATAATCAAAATTTTTAAATGTCTTTGTAAATGAAGGTCATATGGTAAAACAGTATTCAGTGAAATTGAAGTACCAAGCATTTTTTCATTCTGGAGAAAAACTGCAGATATATCAATGAAAGTTGATAAAAAAGACAAACAGGAACAAGTATTTAATTCATTTTGAAGTCTTTACACTGACGCATCTGAAAAAGAGTAAAGTCTTTCCAGTTGCATCAATAAATGGGACAAATGTATACTAAGATATTTCTTTTTGAAGGAATATGAAAGTTGAACTGTGATGATAGCCGAAAGACTCTTTAATGTTTTCAAAGATTTCGAGGTATATTTAAATGAAAACTTCTAGAGAAAACGAATGAACTCATGAAATCATCGTAGCCTTAACAGGTTACCTCTTTTCGGTCTTTTTAATTTTTAAAAACCTGCATTTCAATCAAATTTTATTGAATCTGTTCAGGAAATTTTTAAATCAGAACACCCCAATGCTTCAGTAAGAATCTTTAAAAACAATGGTTTAAATTGGCAGATATGTCCATTGGGATAAAAATCCAAATAAAAATGCTGTAATTCGGTTTAAGTAAAAAATCTATACAAATTTTTTTCCCATTCAAAACTGATCGTTTTCTTGATTAATTGGGTAAATGTTTAAAGAATTTTTTTGCTTAAACAAATAATAAAACGGCGAACTTTTTTTGGACATGGTTTTGATGAACATATGGATATTAATTTCCACTGCTGCTGATGAAAATGGTCAGTAAAGAATCATCTCTAATGTATTTTTTTTATTTCTGCAGTTTTTAAAAATATACCACCTAAAGTTACTCGGGAGCTGAAAGTGCTGCGATAGGTAGAATATTGGGCAAATACTCCAAAAATGGTCCCGATATTCAAAATTCTTTTTCCATAAAATATCATATGCGATAAATTTCAATTATTGAGAAACTTTTGATTTTGATTTCAACCTTAAAGTGAACTTGAGCAAAGCGGAGTAAATCAACTAAATGATATTCAAGAATGAAACATAGATATTATCAACATATAGTTATTAATGGAGCAAGTTACAAAAAGTGAATTTTTTTAGCATGAATCTTGCCAAGTTTGATGGTTACGTTGAGTGCTGAAAAAATCAAATTTCCAACGGAAAGCTGATACCTGATACCATTCGGGAATATTCAAAGCATATGAATCAAAGAAAAGTAAATGAAAAGTATTCATGTAAGATGCACGTAAGATTGACTGAAGGTAATGTTTTGATAATTTATGTAAAGACCCGTAGAATTGAGTTAAATTTCTTTGGTTTGATTCCGATAGAATTAAATTCGAGTAAACGGAAAAGAAGGACGCCAAGTTTAACATGGTAGAACGAAGTTTACCGGGTCTGCTAGTATATATATATATATATATATATATATATATATATATATATATATATATATATATATATATATATATATATATATATATATATATATATATGTATATATATATATATATATATATATATATATATATATATATATATATATATATATATATATATATATATATATATATATATATATATATATATATATATATATATATATATATATATATATATATATATATATATATATATATATATATATATATATATATATATATATATATATATATATATATATATATATATATATATATATATATATATATATATATATATATATATATATATATATATATTGCCTAACGCAGTGCTTTCATCTCCCAATTAGCTATGGATTTAGAGCTGAAGAAATAAAAAACGTAAGAAAAGATTTGTTACTAACCATTTTCAAACAGCTTTTTATTCATCATCCTCATCCTTCGAAGCAGTTTGAGTTGAAATCCATATTTTCATCAAAATCATGTTCAAAAAAGTTTCGCCTAATACTCAACTTATAGACTTTATACATTTCAATTTTAAGTGTTCCCAAACAGCACTTGTCATGACATTAAATCTGTCTATTTTGTATTCAGCAAATTCTTTTTATTTATTTATTCAAGCAAAAAATGCAAATTAATTCCTTTGAACTTTAACCCAATAAATCAAAGAAAAGATTGGTTTTTAAATAGAGGAAAAAAATATGTTTAGATATGTTCAACCATTATTTTGAAGATTCTAATTGAAGCATTGCGATGTTCTGATTTCAAAATTTCCTGAATATTGTTGGTGGTGATCTGCGATTTCATTTAGGATTATGTTATATTTTTAAAACTTTATAACATTCAATTGAAAAGCAGATTTTTTAGAATTAATCAGATCGAAAAGAAATAATCTGTTCAGGCTTTTTTGGTTTCATGAGTTCATTTTGTTTCCTGGAAATTATCATAAATTAAGGTGTCTTTTTAACCGTAAATCTTAATTTTCAAAAATGAAACACCGAAGCAAATGCAAATGAATATCACCACAGTTCAACATTCATATTCTCTGAAAAAATCAATATTTTCAAAAAAAAAATTAGTTATGTTGACAAAAAGAAATATCGAAGTATACATTTGTCCCATTTATTGGGGCAAGTGAAAACACATAGGTCTTTTTCAGATGCGTCAGTGAAAAGACTTTAAAATGAATTTAATACTTGTTCTTGTTTGTCTGCTTTATCCTAAGTTTTTCTCCGGAATAAATTAATGCTTGGTACTTCAATTTCACTGAATGCTGTTCAACCAAAAGACTTTGATTTACAAAGACCTTTATAATAATTTTGAATATCCGTTTCAGATTCAACACTCGGGATATCCCTTCTGGCCCTTTGGGAGATAAAATTCTTAAATGGTAGATGTTTCATTGCTAAATGGCGCGTTTTCACTTATTTCACCTAAGAAATTACAGGAATTAATATTATTTTTAACACTTTCAAGTCATATTAAAAGTTCATAATAAAAATCTGCTG
>NC_073692.1:73359185-73461308 GCF_029784155.1 Uranotaenia lowii
GGCGTTTCGTAGGAGTAGTACTACAAACACCGTTACAAGAGAATTTTATATAATAGATATATATATATATATATATATATATATATATATATATATATATATATATATATATATATATATATATATATATATATATATATATATATATATATATATATATATATATATATATATATATATATATATATATATATATATATATATATATATATACATATATATATATATATATATATATATATATATATATATATATATATATATATATATATATATATATATATATATATATATATATATATATATATATATATATATATATATATATATATATATATATATATATATATATATATATATATATATATATATATATATGCACCTTATACAAATCCACACCGCTTAACCGATCAGCTTGAAATTTGGTACAGTGATGCAAATGGACATGAGAAAGGTCGAGGTTATAGTTTTGAGCCCCTCCCACCTAAGAAAAGGGACCCTCCCATACAACTTACGTTTTTATTCCCACGAATCAAAAGTCATGGCACCCATTTGTCAACCGATTTTCGTTTCCTTTGGCGGGATTGTTTTCACCATCACCATGGGCCAGGCATTAGAAACGACCATCCAAAGTTCACGTGTACTGGAAAGCCAATCAAAGCTTGCTGAGCTCAAAAAATTTGAAAGGAGAAATTTTGGCGAGTTTTTTTCCTTCTACTGTTCAAAGCACGTGGTACCGGTGCGAGGCATTTGATTGCAATAATGAGCCTTCATTTAGGATAAAAAAAATTACTCGCCTATTAGAAATATATTGAGAAGAACAGTGGTTGAGAATCTACTAGAACAGGGATGAGCAACCCGCGGCCCGCGGGCCGCATGCGGCCCTCGAGACATGTTTGTGCGGCCCGAGGAGCCTATCTTAAATTTAATTTATTTCACATTTTTTTCTACGTTGATGATCATAAAAAGCAGTCCCTACTGAACCAAAAAACATGATAGATTTATCAATAACTTGATATGCACATCACTTGTTCGCAGTTGAATTTGTTCCATAGTCATCAGATTGTTGACTTTTTTGTAGGATTTAAGCTTTTTATTTAGTTCTTTTAATGGCATAGATGCAACATTATTTATTGAAAAATACGTAGATAATAGATTAGGAGTTAGTTAAGTCTTTATTTTTCGTTTCAAGCCAAGTTAACATTTTATGGTTAAGTGAAATATTCTTGTTCTTGATTAATGACAGAAATAAAGAAAGCTTCATAATAAAGACTGGGCTAACTATTACAGATTTCTTATCAACATGACTAAGCGAAATTCTGATTTCTCGACAAAACCAATATCTGTTATTCTGTGATTCAACCCAAACAATTTGTACCGACTACACAGGGAAACAGCGTTTTTATGCCTATGCCTCATAAACTGATTTTGTAAAATTTTGTCGTCCTGATTTCCAAACATTTCACAGATTTCGTCGGTCACTTCTAGTTTCGGTGATATGGCGTGTAAAAATGTTTAAATTGACCAGTTTTGGGTAAAATCGATCATTCTCGTCTCGGTGGCCGAGTGATTAGCATGGTGACACAGTAATTGCATGGACCACTTGAGGCAAATTGACCATGTTTATTCAGTCTGTAAGCCTAAATTGGCTAAAACGGTATATGTCTTTTCATAACTGATAAACCAATTGACCTACATAAAAACGAAAAGTGGATTTTCAATGAATTTACTACCCTTTATTCAATCACGGACCTAGATATTTCCAAGATATTCTTGTATCACAAATCAAATGCAACGCTTTAAAAAAATGTAATTGTATGATTTATAGAAATTCCAAAAAAATAATTTTCAACTTTTTCTGACATCATTAAAGATAGTAATTGATTATTGTTTTCAAAGTTTTTGATAAATTCATCAACTTTGTTGAAGACTGCGAAATTATTTACCTTACGGTTTTAAAAATACCAAAGATTCAATTTAAATTTATTTTTCTTTAAAATTTCGTGATAATTTCAGTTTTTTAAGGTTTGAAAAAAAAATAACAATAAGAATAATTCCTATAATAATTCCTATAATAATAACTTTTTTCTCAGAATTCAAAATCCCTTGCGTCCTTGGGAAAGTTGATGATTGAATCAATAAGTATTTGTATTTTTACAGTTTTGTCAAAAAACTCAAATTGAATAACTAATTTTTTACCTCTTTTTAAGAATTATCTCAAAAACTATAGCTGAAAAAAAAACTCATTCAATGTTTGGATCCAGCGCCCCTGAATAAAACAAAATCAATTCTAAGATTCCTTGCATCTCGGAAAAAGGTGAATTTTGGTGTCTTGTGTTAAGTGTGATTTTCAGAAATTTCATAGCCAAATCATGCCAAACGATGATTGAATTGAGTCATTTTACTTCAGAATTAGCAATCCACATTACCAAAGTCATAAGAATTTCAGCCTTAGAAAGTCTATCCTAATGTTGCCTGATTTTTTTCATTACCAATTTTATATAAAAACCTGTAAAAATCCGGGTTTTTAATTCGAAACTGATGACAAAAATTCGAGCAATAGCCAGGCAAATTTTGTCAAAACTCCGAATTTACTCAACATTTATGAATTTAAAAAAATTGAAAAAAGAAATCTTTCATCAAAACTCATCGATAGATTTGAAATCTTACTTTAAGCTTCCAAAAAACCTTTCATGATAACTTTTTTGGA
The DNA here is from genome assembly GCF_029784155.1 of Uranotaenia lowii. Taxonomy (NCBI): domain Eukaryota; kingdom Metazoa; phylum Arthropoda; class Insecta; order Diptera; family Culicidae; genus Uranotaenia; species Uranotaenia lowii. The sequence goes on from NC_073692.1 coordinate 73,361,896, forward strand.
ACTTCCTCAAAAAATTTCATTTTGGAGGCATAATTAAAAGAATGTTTTTTTAGCTTGATTTGTCACATAAAGTGAACGAATTCGGGCAAATTTCAGCCGTTTTCAATGATATCCGGCAACCGTATTAAATATCCCGGCAATCTGGCAGCGTTAAACTCAACTAAATAAATTAAACTTCTGAAATCTGTCAAAATTTTAAAAATAAAAAATTTAAACTGTAGCATTGACAAATCCGGTTAAAATTCTCGAAATTAGGAATTATTCTTGATTTTGAAACCTTGTTGAACATCTCAATGTAATGATCTCATACGGATATTTAAATTTAAAAAAAACACCGTTTATACAAAAAAAATTGAGGCTTCCCGACAAAATTTTAATAAATTGTGAACAAACTTTAAAAAAATGAGCACAGAAAAATTGTAATGGTTAAGCTCCATGAAACTTTTAAATGGAAGTGATCACGAAAAATACCATCGCATCGGTTCAAATAAAAATTCTTTTATGAGAAAACGGTTCAAATTTTTTACGAACCGTTAAAGACTTTTAAAATTTTTCGTTTTCAATAAATAATAGGGAAGAAAATTATGTTCCTTTTTGTAAAAAAAATAGTATATACATCAAACATATCGAATCAATTCAAACATTTCAATTATTGAAAAATGATCAAGATTTAGTGATGAACCTTAATTTCGGCTGGTTCGATCACGTTGAATAAAAAAAAATGTCGTTATAAAAAACTACAGGAAGCTCGGAAAACTATAATTACATCAATTTTATTTTAATGCGGCCCGCCGAATGAATTTCAATTTAAAAGTGGCCCGTTGCTTCAAAAGGTTGCTCACCCCTGTACTAGAATATGCAGTGTGTGAAGTATGGATACATTATTTTCTGTTCAATATGAATTGACTTCTTCAGTTGAATAACTATTTGGACTGAAATCTAATTTTCCAGCTTTTAGGAACAAACCATTTTTATATTTTCGGGACTTTTCATAGGGAAACAATTAATAAAACTGAAGGTTGTGTAGTAAGTTCAAGGCTGCGATCTCAACACTTTGATTGCCGTGTAGGAATTTAGTTTACAATAGGAATTAGACAATTAAACGTTCATTTTATGCAACCAAATCCAACGCACGAGACTTTTAGTAATTTAATCTGAAGTTTTTAGATTTGTACATTTTAATTTCATTTGTAAATTTTCAAATTTTAAGTTATTATTGATCATCGATGTGTTCAATTCTACCATCCAATTATAAGAAAACTTAAAAAGCGCATTAAAACATGCAGAGGTTTCATCGGAAATCTATTTAGAAATTTTTAAGTACAAAATAAAACTTCAATGGGTATCTCGAAAAGAGATCGTTAACATTTATTTACAAGCTTAATACATGGGATTTTCACTACATAGCCCATGAAAAAGATAAAAAAAATGTTATCATTTGAAAAATGGTAATTCAATTCAAGCTTCCTAAAAAATGGTGGGTATAAAATGAGGTTGCCAGAATTTCCGTATCGGGACCGGACAAATCCAGCCAATTTTATCGAAAAACCTGGCCAAATCCAGCATTTGATTTCAAAATGTTCAAACCGATATCCTGACAATATCAATAAACTTCCAAACACGGGTCATGATTATTTCTAAAACTTTATAAAATCTCAGTTTATGTTACGTTTCAAAAATGATGTGAATTTGAGGAAAATCCGGGCTTTTTGCAACAACATCCGGGAAACCGGGCCAGATCGGACTTGCCTCAAATTTTGATTCAAATGTTCTTGCAAATCCGGATAAATCCGGGCAACCTTAGATTGAAATTTTTTTTTTTTTTTTGTTTCGATTATAGTCGTTTTACCATCTTTATGGCATTCGCGACTTTATCAACGTTGCAGTTGGCGGATCGTTATTGAAAAACTTATCCGGTTCAACTGCGTTCGATGTTTACTCTTGGGCTCGAACTCGTGGACATCGGCTCAGGAGACAACAGACTTGCCAACTGAGCTATATCACAAGCCCTCTTAGATTGAAATGTTTTTCGTGATAGAATGGATAAGCATTCAATGGAAATTATTTCAAATTTCTATAAGCAAAACTTAAAAACTATTAGTTATTCAATAATATGAAAACGATAAACTTTCCTAATAATCCCAATTAAAACTTTAAGAAGACTAACCAAACTTACAAAGCTCACATGGCCAAACATGGTCCAATTTGTTATGATGATGAACAAAAAGCTTTCAAAATTTCAAAAAGTCATACGACTCATTTCGATTTATATTTTATGTGAACCCGAGCAAGGCCGGGTAAAATCAGCTAGTATTTCTAAATAATTAACAACGGCGAATTTACAGCCATTCCGTGCACCCATGCTGAAATATCTTAGCGCCGATGTGGTCTATCAGATAGACTGGCGTGAGTCTAGTCTAGGTATGCCAGGTGTACTGGATTCGATTCCTGGTATCGGCAAGAAAACTCTAGGGTTCAAACCCCATAAGTTGCCGACAGGTAAGCTGTATTTCCTCTTATAATACCAATGTTGCACCCATGGTGGATAACCAGCATATGAAAAATAATTATATATAAAAAGATCATTTGAATTCTTCAGTTTCATAGCTTATGTCTTCAAATTTGAATAAATAAGTACACTATTCATAATTATTTTACTCATACTAGCTTAATATAAAACATATTTATCACCTAAAATTACTCGATTACTCGAATGGACATGTATTAAAACAAACATAACTTTTATAAATCTTGATGAAATTTCGCCAAATTTTGACAGAAAGTTTGATTTTTGTTGAATAATAAAATGGACCAAAAAAATTGGGAGTCGAGTGCTTGAAGCGCCACACAGCGGTCAATACGAGAACTTTTTCTACAAATTTTCATAACTTCGCAGCGAAAATCAATAATTTCATAACGAATGACACACTTCTGCCCACCATAAATCAACTAGCGCTCATTGTCTTGAATGCAGATTGCAAATAAAACCAAAAGCAAGCGAAAATTTGTTATCTTGTTTGAGTTATAGGGTTGTGAATTTTACCAATCATTTTGACTGGTCACGGTCCGAGTGTCCGTGGCGAAATTTTTCTCGCTTATTAAAAGAGCTAGTGAAATAAAAAATAAACAGTTTTGTAGATATTCAAAATTCATGAAAAGTCGTATTTTTTGCGAATGTTTAAAGCGAAGCATTTAAAAGATATACAACGAACAAAGGGTCCAACCAGTCATTTTGACTGGTGCGGTCTTTCTAGTGTTAAATCGGTACATTCAGCTTTAGTTTGTTTGCAGAAATATTTTACATAAAAATCAGTGGTGTTTTTTTTGTGACAATTTAAGACGGGGCTGCGCGGGCCGCATGCGGCCCGCGTACCCCCAGTTTGACATGCCTGATCTAAATTATATAAGCGTGATAAAGCAGCAGAATCAATGGAATTAGTTGAAAATTTTGATATATTTGGACGAAATCAGACAACCAAAGTTTTGAACTTACCATGAATTTATAACCGGGTAAAATCGGGAAAAAACCGGGAATTTCAAAATAAAAGAGTTGTGGCCACCCTGTTTTAAGACAATGAAGTCGTAATAGCTTGAAGACGTCACATTATGAAACAGTAATAGGGTGTGTGTTCGTCAGATTTTGAGGTCGTTAGGCCTGAAACATTCAGGACATTGCCGGCTATTGGCTCATCGAACCTTAAATTTGTCGGGTCTTTAGATCATTAGGTCTAAATGTTTTCAACACTTTGGGTCCTCAGGTTTTGAAGTTGTCAACATTTTGATCGGTAGACTTTGAGGTCACCAGACCTGTAAATAGTTATGCTTCGAGATCGCAGGCATTAAAATCTTTGAAGATTAATTCACGTCTTCAAGACTTAAGATAGTTATGCCTTGAAATCTTCAGGCCTTGAATCCATCAGATTTTGAAATAATCAGGCCTTGAGATCGTCATACCTTAAGGTCGTCTGGCTTTGAGGTCATCGGGCCTTAATGTCATAAGGCCTTTACATCGCCAGTCTTTGATATAGCAGGCCTTGAGAACGTCAGGCTTTATAAAAGTAGGCCTTCATGTCTTTAGTTTGTTTAGCCTTGAAGTTTTCGGGTCTTGAGAACTTTAGGCTTCAAAGATGTCGGGACCTTACAACGTCAAGTATAGCGATTACTAGATCATGAAATCCTCAAGCTTTTAGGTCGAGTGAGTTTGTTGCTGTCAGGTTTTAAAAATCACAGTCTTCACAATTGCGAGGCCCTTGAGGTCGTCAGGTCTTGAGGTGTTATGAATTTGAAAATCTTAAAGTTTGGACATACGGTTCTCCAGCCTTGGGGTTATTAGGCTTTCAGTTGCCTAAGGCTTTGGGTAATGCTTCGACTTCCCTTATTTGTGTTGAAGGAAATGGCGATAAAGTACAACATTGCACGCTTTCACGTAATTTTCTTTTAAGTGCGTGTATTTCATTGGCAAAGTAATAAAAAAATGATTCTACTGTAGTTTGAATAGATGAATTTTAACAATCTTTGTAGTCTGTTATAAATAAAAATTATTACTTGGAGTGTACGTATTATGTGTAGGATAAACTAACAATTTTATAAAATAATTCCTTAAAATTCATCATTTCAGATTCCTTCCTTTGCCATTTTTTTGCATTCTTTAAAAGAGCTTTAAACTGCAGCTCTCAACGCGACTAGTCTCGTTGCATTCTACTTGTTTGCGTTCATGTAATTCAGCAAACGCAATCAGAATAATAAGTGAATAAAGCTCACGACGACGAACAGTGCCATTTCTTGTTGTCGGATAACCTTCGTGCAATATGCTTAATTTGCCTTCGAAACGAGACTGGAACATGAACATAGAACACAATAGAAAATTCCACTTACTCACTTTCAACGGCAGCGGCAACGAAAGGGAAGACAGAAAAGAGAAAAGTAGTAAATAAATAAATAAGAACCTTCAATCCTGACGGAAGACGACAACGATGACGATGACGAACGTTGGGAAAGATGCCCGCATATTGCATTGCGACGATCCAGAAGAGTAATTGCAAATTGAAAGTTTGCTCTTTCCGTGTCTGAACAGCTCAAAAAAAAAAAAAAAAAGAAGCAGCGCAATCACGAATAATGTTTTCCCATTTATAGGTGCCGTTTCCTGAGGCCCTTTTCGAGTCACGCCGGCCAGCCACCTGCTGCTGCTACTTCTGCCGGACTTTAACACCTCTCTTATCTTCCGGTGCCCCTCCAGAGGTCCCGGAAATAGCACGGACCGATTCTAACTACACTGTCGCCATCGCCGCCAGACTACCAGAGCCAGCCAGCCAGACCGCACGACCGGAAGTATACTGCAACAACTTGTGCAACGGGACACGCAACAACGTGCTGCACACTATGGCCGTTGACTCAGATACCTTCTACATAGTAGTTGGTGAACAGAGATTAGAAGAGAAAAAAAGTTCATCAAACCCCAACCCCCTGGCTGGTCAGAGACTGTCTGCAGCGTGTTACGTTTCAGTTTTTCCTTGCACCAATACTTTTCCAAACCTTTGAAATGGAAAAGGGAAGTGAGGTCACTATCCATTTATTCTGCTATACATTATCTTGAAATATTAAATACTTAAGAACAAGTTTACAATGGTTTGTTTTTTATTGGAATTTCTATTCTACTCAAATATAATATTAATTTTGAAAAATCTCGAAACTATCAATCAACCCCCCTTTGCCTCAATCGAATGCATAAAAATTGAAAAATGCGGCATAGCATTGAAGAAATATGCAACTCGTCCATCACCCGGCGTTGGATATGCTGGCTTCCGCTTGGCGATATCCTGTCTGCTGCCCGTCACACAGTGGGAACGGGATCAATGGTGGTTTGGCCAAAAGCCATTTGAAGGTAAAAAAAATCAAAAATCCTCATAAATACATGAAATTACACTCATTCAAGGTTCAACAGATGGCTTCAGAGTGATATTATTATTTATTTTATTTATGTACAATGTACACTGTCAATATGTTCGACCGCCTCGACTCATTAACAGTGATGAATACCATTCTTAAAAAAGTTAGCCCATTTTTGAAGCTTAATAACTTTTTTATCTTAACTCTTATCGAAATGCAGTCTTCGGATGAAATATTTTTCATAATTTAGGTTTTAAGAAAAACCGTTTTTGAAAAAAATCGGCCGACCGAGACTAAAGTTATTGATGAAAAACTGGTTTTTCATGTTTCTCCCGAACAAAATGTCTCAAAATCCCATACAAACTTCAAGCTCGTTAAGCGACCCCTTCCCGTGGTCCGATCTGGCCCAAATTTGGCATGAGATCTTGTACTAGGCCTAGGATCAATTTAAGCCTGCAGCGCATAACATTTCAAAGGTTTTGAATTTCCCATACAAATTTGAGGCAGTCTAATGTACATGTTGTTCCATCTCACGTCATAACCTGATGAACAATGTTCATCCAATTCACTCGGTCCATGGCAACCGTTCTCCAACTTCTCGCGCATCCTACATACGCCAGATCATGCTCCACTCCACGGACAAAACGGAAGCACTAATTCGAGAAATTCGTGTATCTTGTGATAGCGTGTATTCCGGCCACGACTTATAGTGTTTTCGTTTATTGGCAGTGGCAACCTAGTTACCCACGAGTTTTGCCCTAACTGCTGTTATTATGTTCGGTTATTAATTCAGAAGTCCACTAGTTTTGCCCGAGATTTGAACCTCAATCAGGCGGTTGCACCCCGTAAAAGTTGTCAGTGTTGGGGGTAAGCATAAGGGTGAGTATAGCAACCATATATTTGCATCGTCCCGGGTAACGATTCTGTTTGTTTATTCAGAAAAAGTTTTGCCCCGCGCGAGTGGAGAAAAACGAAAACGGCATTAGTTAGGGATGCCAGTTATAATAAATAAAACAAAATATTCCTGCACCATGAATGTTTGAGAAACTTGAATAAATAAAATGTGTTTTTTTTATTTTATTTTAAATTTTATTTGTTAGGATCTAGATATTTAAAAACAATTGGCTAGTCATCATCAAAATATAAGGTTTGTAAAATCATTTATCAATGATTTATCATAAATAATTAAAAAATATATTCAGTTGTTATACAACATGAAGGGACGATGGCAAAATTTTCTTCTAATGTTAATAATTTTTAAAATGGGTTCAAAAATTCAATAAGTACTTTCAAATGTTTGCCGAAGATTCCGTACATTGAAGAGGTAAATTTGCATCTTTTTTTTGTAAGGACGTTTGCAAGTGAGGTCAAGCGTAGCGAACTTCTATTAATTTCTTAAATAATCATGATACTGGATCTGTCAAACGTGAATGCGGGTTTGAGAGACTTCAGACATAAGCCTTTTGAATAACTTGAACGATGGATGTGTGGTGATGAATAAAACTTGTGCATAAAAATTATGAATAGCTGGCGTGAAATTAGGGTTGGATTGAGATTGAAACATGATTAAAATAAATATATTTTTTCTATTCGCACCTCAGTAAATTTAAAAAGCTAATGAATCTCTTACAAGCATAAATCAACATAAATCCTTCCCCTAAAAGGCGAACACGAAATTATCGCGACACCGAAAATGTCATGCCAATTTTCTTATGATGTTTAGAATCAAGCCAAAATTTCAGGATAGTTCTATACATTCATTTACTTCAAAAGTCAAAAGAAAAATTAGTCGATGGAGCCTTGAGTGCAAAATTGAACGCCTTTTCGCTAAATACCTCCATCAAAGTCTTTACAGTGTAATCCGGCACCAGTTTTTCCATTTCCTTAACATGTTCTTCTTGTCTTTGAATGTTTTCTTTCTCTTCCCGCTATATTATTGCCCAGTACTGCTCCTCCGGGCACAGTTCCGGACGGTTCGACAGGTTTATGTCCTTTGGAACAAAATGGACAGAATTGGCCTTATACCACTCCAGGTCAATTTTAGAATAGTGGCATGATGCCAAATCTGGCCAAAATAGCGGAGCTTTGTCGTGCTGCTGCAAGAACGGAGAAGGGCGCTTCTCGAGCCACTCAGATTTGTAGATCTCGCAATTTACTGTGCCCTTTGACACGGAAGGCTCACTCCTCAGTCCGCAAGAGCAAATGGCCTGCCAAACGAGATCTTTGGAGGCGAGCTTCGAAATTTTCTTCTTCTTAAATTTGTCGTCCAAATCGAACTTGCTCTTGCCGGTGAAACACTCCAACCCCGGAATTTGCTTACAATCGGCTATTATATACGTTTCGTCGTCCATCACACAGCAGCCATATTTTGTTAGCATCTTTTCGTAGAGCTTCCGTGCCCGAGTTTAAGCCGACGATTGTTGACGCTCATCGCGGTTTGGGAAGTTTTGTACCTTGTATAGTAGTCCAGCTCTCTTCTTTGCATTCTGGACGTAGCTCTGTGACATGCCGATCTTTTTAGCCAAATCACGGCTTAAGACGTTGGGATTTGCTTTAAACATGCTTTTCCTCCGTCTTTTTGTTCTCCGCTCCCGGTTTTCTTCTAGCTCTTTTGCCGTGGTCCTACGTCAACCGCTCCTGGAACCGCTTCAACACTCTGGAGACGGTTGAATGGTGAATCTTCAACATTTCTTCCCAACTGCCGGTACGACACGTTAGGAAATTCCAGGTGTTTGGAAAGAATTTGTTCTCTCGACTCGCGTTGGTTCACCTCCATTTCGGTTGAATCGAAAAAAAAAGGACTTCGAGTTTGACAGAAGGTAAACAATACACATCAATGAGAAAGTGTGCAAAATTTGGTTGATTTTTACCCAATGGTAAAAAAGTTATGCCCTGTTGAATGTGTCGCAATAATTTCGTGTTCACCCTTCATTATAGTGAAATTATATAAAAGCGATTAATTAAGCATAAGTCATTTAATTAACTTCAAAACGTATTTATCGATTACAATTGCTTGTGTCTTATATCAAAACAACTGAGCACTGTATCGAAAAGTCATAAGCAACTTACTTTTAAAATAAATTGGCTCGAAAACGGGTGAACTTTTTTCTGTTTGCATGCAAGCAAAAGTTTGTTTACCCGCTTAAAAAGTGTTGTGCAATAAATTTGTTCGGAATAGTTTTTTCAACTTCGCTATGGTTCGTATTGATCTTGAAATTGGAAAGGAAATTCTGCAAACTTGGTGCACTGAAAAAGGAGTTACCCACAATCAAATCGCAAAACGGTTCAAAGAACCCCGCACAAGCGTGAAAAATATTATCGACAAATATGGCAACGAGTAGACGGACTTATTTTGGACCGGGTACATATTTTGGACCACCTAGCAGCTTTTTCCAATATTTCTCTCATCAATCATGTTGATCATAAAAATTTTAAATCAATATAGTAAAAGCTACTTCTAATGATTCTAATCATATCTAAAACTTCATTTAACTATGCTGATAAGGGAGAGAAAATTGAAAATAAAGTTTTGATTTTTCACAGCTGAACCGAATCAAGGCCATTTCAGGAGGACGTGCCAATATTGGAGTCAACTTTCAAGAGGTTTTCTTCATAGCTGTGATGAATTTAACTGCTACAAACATGTTCACAGTTATGATAAAAACTAGTTTGGAAGCTCGAAGAGCCAAAAAAACTTGTTTTAATAGCAATTAGACCCATGTCGAAAATAGGTCCTACTTAATTCCTTGGGGACTTATCTTGGACTCTTGGACCACTAAACATAGCCTGGGTATTATACTTGGTTTTAAATGTTCATGAACATAATAAGACGTTGTATGCAGATATGAAATAATTACGCAAACTATTTCAATCACTTTTTATAAACAAAATTTCGATTTTTGGCATTATTTTTTTTAATCAACTCGCTTAAGCCCAAACTCGCCTTTAGACGGAGTTCACTTCAATCGGCACAAAACCAAGCAAATCATTGTTTTACTTTTTGTGCACTTTGCTTTAAACCATATTAATCTAACAATCCACATTAATGGTAACTGTTTGATAAGCAGTTTTCAAAAGCTTCAGCTTAAAGAAGCTTTAAAATATGAAAAAACTGGACATGCACCTATTTTTTATTTAGTCATCATTTTTTAAAAGACATAAAGCAAATATGCAACGAATTTAACATTTATAACAGTTGAAATATCTCTGTTAATATTAGAATAATTTCAATAAAAATATATATTTAACTATAGCTATACATGTTTCAAAACTTGGGCAAAAATTGTTCAAATGTGTATAAATCACAAGCGAAAAAGTATTAAAAGCCTCTGTGGATATGCAATTAAAATAAAATTGTTGAAAATTTAATCCAACGATATATTTTTTCCAAGGACAAAAGTTGTTTTAAAGATAAAACTGAATTATTCAGCGAAAAAAATCTGGCATTTAAATGGTAGAAAAGAAAGTTTTTTTTAAATCTAATGTTTAATGTTTTTTTTTTGAATCTATGTTTTCTACAGAACTGAAGCCAAACCAAATCCACTAAGGTTTTGGAAGTCAAAAAGCATCAAATTGATGTCGCAGAGGAGATAATGCCAGAGTTTCTTAACTTATCATTGAGTCACCTGAAGGAGATTTGTGTTCTGAAAATTGATCCTGGAGATGACTCAACTGGCCAATATTTATCACTGTAGAACAAATTTCGTCGAGATTGCAGTTTGCTTTCAGAATTTTAAAAACATTTGTAACACACTAAATAATGAAGGAGTTTTTCAGTGTTTTCTCAATTTTTATCGAACAAACAGAACTTGATTACAAGAATAAGAAAATACAAGTTGAAGTGAATTATTCGCATAATTGCGCATCAATCTCTGTCGTAAATATAGCAAAACTTTTTTATTATTAAGGTGGTCCAATATAGATCCAGAGGGTGGTCCAAAATAGAAACAAGGTGGTTCAAAATACCAACCAGAGTAATAATCGACGAAACGCGTTTTTAGGCTTAAATCTTGTTACATAGCAACAAACGACGACATGTTCCGATAGAAAAAGCCTTAATCTCCATAATGAATGGATAAACCAGTCGAAAATTGTAACATGTACTTTTTATTTCAGAAAACAGCATAGCCACTTCCCAAAGCGGTCCAAAATAGGTCCGTTACCCTAGTTATTGAAGGATCTGCCTAGATTCGGAAGAAAACCTGGTTACAGTCATCCCCAGTTGGGTGCTAAAGTAGTCTCTCATATCAAACGTATCCGATCGGTATCAACGCGTGATCTGGATAAAAAGTTCAAAACCAGCATTGGGATGATTCAGAGAATTGAGGCCAGGAACTCCTTGAAGACGTACAACAAGCGGAAGGTACCTAAGGAATCAGTAGAGCAACAATCTCGAGCAAAAACAAGGGCACGAACGGATTCGTGACAATAGCAACAGACGAAGAAAACCTACGTCAAACGGGATTCAGGAACCTACGTCAAACAGGAAGAGGATCTTTAGGAAGGAGGGGGAGGTTTCTCAAAGCATGGAAGAATTCGAGAAAAATTGGAAGGCAGTATCCAGGAAATGTAGAAAAGCTACTGTGCAGAACCTGATGGAAGGAATTTCGTGCGCAAGTGCGATCATTCTTTAAAACATTTTTTTTTACTTATGTTAATCATGATGTTAATTCTAGTCATACTGATCTTCAATATAAGAATTGAATAAATAAAAATTATAAATTATTTAATTTTTATTTATAGAGAAATGTTGCTAAAGAAAGAGTTTTCGTTACAGTCCTTATGCTGAATAAATCGGTACCATTAAAGATTTTTGTGCTTACTAATGAAAATTGAAAATAAAATCAGATTTTTTTAAAAATGTTTTTATAATTGTACTTCTCCTTCTTCTTTCTTCTAGTCGCCGATGCTATTTATTAGCACGACACGGAACTGCTTTATCGGCAAGCTCCATTTATGGTCCAGTTACTGAGACTATATTGACCAGCGGTATTCTGTTATACTCCGGGGGGTTTACAATCATTTTATACTGCGCGGAGTTTACAAATTCTTCATGTTCTTGTGTTGTATTACATTTTCTTGTGTTCATTTTTATGTCCGTAGACGTACCAAGTTTTTTCCTTAACCTAAAGTTGGGGGGCAGTGGGATTCGATCCCTCAAAGTCTGACTTACCAGTCAAACGCCCTAGACCCAACCCATCATTGTACTAAATTTAAGAAAAAGTGATGAAAATGTATTCGGACAGCATCCTTGATCAACACTTTTTGCGATTATCCAACAGTGGTGCCAGATGGTTTTTGTTCAAAATACGCGAAAAAAATAATTTCAATCTTCCAGGACTCCAATAGATTGCATAACCAAAAGCGAAATACTGGTGCTGTGAATGGCTTCATATATGTAACAAAAGTTAGCATCTTCTTGGCTGGAATGCAGTTCATATCTAAAAACTCAATTTTATTGTCATCTGAACTAAAGATTACGATTTGTTAGTGGGTTCAACTATTTTATTGCATGTATAATCGTTGTTCTTATAACCTTACTTCAAATCCTATCCTGATTAAGAATTTTTTTTAAATCAGCCCAATTTGAAGATCAATTTTCAAAAAATCAACACAATATAAGATTTTTTTTAAATCAAAAAAGTCTTTCGAAAATCAGAACTGCTGTATGTATGAGATTGTGTGTATGTGATAAATAATCCCAAGAGGCCTGAAACCCTAAATATATCAACAAAACAAACAGAAAATCATGATACCTTAATATTCAAGATACCTGGTACCTCTGACAAAGCTCCGAAAAATCACAGTGTACTACTTTCATATCTATCGCCAGATAGCGCTATTCGTGTCTCCCGTTTTCTCGTTAAGAGGTGTATATCGTTTAAAGAATATTTGATTCTGGGCTGAATTTGATACTTTTTCCAGTTTTAAGTCGTAGATGGCAGCACTATCTTGCTGGTAAACGGAGTTGAGATCCACATTTGACAATCCTGGATTAATTAAGGTGTACTGGATGATTTTGGTTAAGATATAAGTACCCGATACCGCGTGAACGCCTTGGAAATTTTAAGATAACTGAATCAAATAAGTAGAATTGCAGCAAGTCCACGTCATGTTAATGAAGAAATTGTGCAGTTTGATAGAGCTGAAATGCCAAATGGAAAATCTCTTTTAAACGTCCTTAGAACCTTTGGAACACTAGAAAACTCCTAAACATGCAGTGATCTTTTCAAATAGTAGCATTATTACTCACTTTTACACATAAAATTTGAAGAAATAATCTTGATTTTACTAGAAAAACATAAGTGGTACAATTCTTTTTTCGCCCTTTCTAATATGTTTTTGTTATCACCGCCAATTGTTTCTTCCAAAAAAGTAAACTTATGCTTGATCTACTATTCTTATTGTAGCTTGAAAGAACTCGAGTGAATTTTAGCAATTATGTTCGTCAAGTTATGTCGTGAATGTCGAATATTGCGAAAACAAATCACTCTTCCCCCTTAAATTCGTTCTTCATACAGCATGGCAGGGAATCCAAAAATCGTTACCCTCCGATAGAATTTGCCGATCAAAACACCCGTGAGAGAGATTTTCATCCTCAAGAACACTGTATTAGCATTTACCAATTTCAATTTTGCTCTCGATAAGTTGTGCATTCCGATTCAAATTTATCATCTCTATTAACGTTAAGGATAAGCTCTTGCTCCCGGACGAGAGAAAATTTCTCACTACATATTTTGCATGAATTTAAGGGCCCGAAGAGTCAGAATGGACGCAATTAGCTGGAAAAAGCACTTTCTGGGCGTTTGTCCTCTTGATCGCTTCCTGTTTTGTCGCAGAATATTCACGGAACTAGAAATGACTGACAGAAAATTATATCGGACGAGTTATCTTGATCGTCATTGGAAACGGATGAGAAATCATCATTTTGATATTTTTCGTTAAGTGTTACACTAGTGATAAACCACCTATCATTATCAATTCTGCTCGATTTGCTGCCCTGAGCCTGAGAGGAGTTATGTTGAGCATGCCAGATGGCCCGGTTTAATCCTGGTTCGCCCGGATATTTAATACAAAATTTGGGCCAAGTTGCCGGGATTTTATTGAAAATGCCCGGATTTATTCACTTTATTTGGCAAATTATAGAAACATAATTGTGTTGTAATTTTTTTTTATATGCCGCCAAAACGAATTTTTTTGAGCTTGTTTTATAAGATAATCATAAAAGGTTTTTTGGAAGTCTAAATTACGATTTAAAATCTGTCAATGAGTTTTGATGAAACATTTTTTTAAATTTTTTTCATTTTTGTTAAGTAATTTCTGAATTTTGACAAAACTAGCTCGGATATTGCCCGGATTTTTGGTTGTCAATTTTGAAATTAAATTTCTGGATTTTGCCAGGTTTTTAAATAAAATAACCCGGATTTGTCCGGCCCGGATGCGGGTTGAAAAAAATCTGGCAACCTTAAGTTATGTTGTATGCAAACAATTCCTTCTTCTATAAATTATTGGATCAAACTAGCATTTAGAAATTTTGTATAACGAAACTGTCGAATTTTTCATTTGCTTTTATATTCATGAGTTGTGTTGATGTTTGAGTAATATGTGTAAAGGAGCCCCCTCTATAAGAAATTTTTCAAACCATAATTTATAATTTTAACAGCCCCAATACCCTCGTATATAAATTTTCAACAGTGGTCTCCGAATTAATTAGAAACCAAAATAAGCTAAATAAGCTCAATATGAAGATCTAATTTTGTAATATCTAATTTATTAGAAAATTATATCAAATTAGGTGTCAAAAATTAGGTATTTTACCCTATAGATTTTCAACGTTCATAAACAATTCTCTAAAGACATCAAACCTGTAGAATTTGATTTTAAAAAGCAAAGAACTTTTGACCATCGATTGGTCCGATCTGTCCCACTGTGCGTCATTGCCGGAAGGTTAGTTATAAGGAGCAGAACGGAAAAATTATGATGGATTTGCAACATGCAATGAGTATAGGTGTAGCTAGTCGGAAAGCCCTCTGTTGTAAACCCGTGTTCATCCGCATAGCAATTTCGAGAAACTTTCTCTCGGTGTGCTAATATTGATAGTTAATGCCCACGTTCCGGAATTATTACCCGTTGATGGAAACAGATGAGAAAAAAGCTGCTACATACTTACTGTTGGGAACGGGATTCTTCTGAAATCCATCTGCAGCGCTTGTTCAGAAGGATTTTCATTGAGCGGTGCTTCGTGCAGGAAGTGTTACATGAAAGCAGCAAATTATAACCTGAAAAGAGGCTAACGAGCTGGAGACGGTAGAAAAAACGTTGCTGCACGCAGTATGATGGATGGTAACATCACAAAAATTGGATAACAAATGTTTTGACATTCAAATGCTTTAAACTCGTTTAAACACCAAAGAAAGGTATATCCCACTTTGTGTGTTATGTAGCTCTACTAACCTCAATAAGAAGGTTAACTACTGGTATTAAAAAACGTCTGCTGCAAACATTAAAAGAATCGATTCAACTTATTGCACTCAACCTTTTAACGAACAACTTCCGTTGAACTTAAATTCTTCTATATTCAAACCTCGTCTTAAAGTTGCCGCCTTAAACTGTCAACTCACTTACGATAAATAATGGATATCACATGTCATGGAGCAATAGAACAAAAATCATAAATCAACTACCTTGATGTAGTCTAGTAAAGGTACTTATTGAAAAATTTAATCATTTACTTTTAAATTCCTCATACAACTTAGGCAGCAACAAAAGAGCTATACTCATTTTTTTTCGCTTGACATGATAAATGTAGAACCGTTAAACGCATAAACCTAGTAAGTAGGGTAAATAAAAAAAATGCGATTGAAACTGATGATGGCACCACAACCGGAAGCATAAAATGAGTAATTGCTACACATCGTGGTAAACCGAATGCAGACCCACTTATCAATCACCTGGTCGGTGAGTCCTACTGACGCGAATTTGTCAACAACGGGAGGCAATTCATTATAGATATTATGTTTTACTTTCTTTCTTTATTGTGAATTCAACTCGTCAGCTACTTTATGGTTGATTGTTTTCAAATTAAACTACTTTAAATATTACTAAAAAAAAAATTGATTTAAAATTTACTATTCGCGAAATAGGACATAACACTTCAGATTCTACCATCTTGTTTATCTAAACTTTGGGTAACGAAATGACAACCGGTCCTCCAGAAAACCCCTTTTCATGATACAGGAACAAACTTTTAAGCACCAGTCAGCCAGCCAGATACAGTGTCAGTTGCCTTGCTGTGCACGGTAATGCTTATGTTGGTGTGAAGCTGACAAGAAATTAATCGGAAAAACTTTTCCTTCTGGTAGGTACGAGGTAAATATAGCCGACTTCCCATTCATTCGCGTTGTCGTCGTCTTCGGTTGAAAAACCATCAATGGTCCATTAACTATTCTTAGGTAAGCACTTTTCGATTCTCGTGTACATGAATGTACATTGTACATTGGTGGTACTTCTACATACTGGCTGAACATCGTTGAAAATATGGAAGCTAACTTTATCATTAGCGTAACGTCTCGATGACGCGGTTTATGCTAGTTAACGGTACAAACTTTTTCTTTCGGCGATAATGATACGACAATCGATATGGCAATTTACTTCAAACCGACAAAAAAATTTTAAGGCTATAGATTTGAATAAGAAAAGCAAAGAACAGACACGCCTTTAAAATTCTTTAGTTTACAGCTACGGCTTATTAGAAACATTTTCTTTAGGCTTTAGTTTTAACTCAAATGCTGCGGTCTTCAGGCAACTATTTTCACCCGAGTCTGGTTTGGATAATCCTGCTTATTTGGTTTAAATCCAAAAAAAAATACTTGTAAGAGGTATTGTGGATAATTAATTTTTTTTTATGTTTTGGGATCGACTGATTTTTGTGTTTTTCTTGGGAAATTCCAGCTTGCAGTCTATTTTAGAGCAAAAACGATTTTTGTTTTATGTATCCAACGCTTCAATCCGATTTATATCTTTTTCAGGCGTCGTTTTCTTATTTTTGTCGACTCGGCTGGTCTTGTAAAGCTGCCTATTTATTGTGTTAAGTGTTTCTTGTATAAATCCGGTTGTCCAGAAAGGATACATAAATCAAAAATCGTTTTTGTTCTAAAATTGACTGCAAGCCGAAATTCCTCAAGAAAATAAAAAGATAATTAATTAATGAACTAAGTCTCATTTCTTCGAAATATCACAAAATTTTCTTGCATACGATTCTTAAAACACTCTGTTTCGACCGGTTTTATTAGGTAGAAGAGCAAATATGGTCGATTCAAGCTTTTAAATGCCAACCTGCCAACCAATTTTTCATTTTTCTAACTTGGTTTGGGGATTTTTTCAGATTTTTAGAGTTTTTTTTTACATACATTTGCGTTTGAAAGAAAAACACAATTTTTTGAAAAATATTTGGATTTTTTTTTGAAAACCCACTTGAAAGCGTGTTTTTTTCGAAATCAGCTACTGAAGTATTTTTACATTGAATCAAAAATAGTGACAAAATCGGGTCAAAAAAAGGTGACAAAATATGGGGTAGACATAATCAGTGCGTGACAAAATCGTAGATTCACTGTAATAGTTTTTTGCTTCAAAAAGTATTTTTTTTTTTAAATCGTCCTAAAGTCTCTAAAATGCTCAGCTACATTTGTATGTATGTTGTCTTCAGTAACAAAATATCATACTCATTTTTATCGAAGGTTGATATCTTAGAATTCACTCGAGAATCTGGTAAATTTAGCTCAGTTGATTTGAATAAGTTTTTTTTCTATAGAAAACCTTTAATTTCTTAAAAAAAAACTTATTACTTGCTCGAACCAAATACACTAAATCTACCAAACTCTTGAGCCAATTCAAATATTTCAACCATCGATAAAAATAATCACGGCCATGGTTACATGTAACTTTGAGGCTGTACCCCTCATTTCTTTAAGTGGAGAGATAGGAAGGGGTGAGGGGGGCTCCCTTTCAATTTTTTACTTCACTCTAAAATTAAACAAGCAAATAGAACCAAATTATGACAGGGAAAGTATTAAGTACAAAAAATATTTCTACTATTATTTGAGACCCCTCCCAACTTTGAATCGTAATTTACAGGAAGCGCAATATGCGCCGTTGAGTATGCAATATATCCCCGAACAGTTATCAAAGAGCACAAAAGTAATAGACTCAAATATTTCGTAGCGCACAAATCTAATATATTGTTTGTTCAAAGGAAATATACACGACAATTTTTTTAAATCGGTTTTGGCGTGGTTCATCAAACACTAGTTTTCCTTCGAATTATCCAAAAAGGAATATTCAGTCCCAGATATTTCCCTTGAAAAAAAAGTATGAGAAAATTTAAAATTATCGTATACGTTATTCCTATGTCTCCCAGAAAATTTTCTGAGTGAATTCGGGCCGACAAAATCCGGGAACTTTTAACCAAAAGCCTGGCAAAATTCTTACATTGAATTTTAAAGTTTTCAGTGAAAAATCCTGGAAATATACAATTCAGACAAATTCCAGGCTTTTCCCATGAAAATTCACGAGAAAAAGTGGAAAATAACACATTCAAAATTATTCATTATCGAGTTTTATTAGCGGTGTTCAATTCAAATTTATCATTTCCCAAAAAAAAAAAATGTTTGCATGCATTTTGATAAAACAAGCTCAAACAAATAAAACCTTGTTGAAAAAGTGCAGTTTTGATTGGCGATTTGCAGCAAAGCTATTACCTATGCAACGCCAACTGGTTGTCACTAATGGAACTAACAAAATGATGATGATAGCAGTTTTTCAACATGGCAGTAAATGCAAGTTGTTTTCAAAATTATTCTTTTTGCTTAAACTACTTCATCCCGCACAATACCAAAGGTTGAATGATGTAAGAAAATCTTTCATTAACTAGTTCCATTGATTTTTACTAAGCGTAAAAAATGTTCCTATTTTTTATCGATAAATCTTGTTTTTCCAAACAAGTAACTAATTAGTAACTATTTTAAGCAAGATTGGCATAATGAACGGCGTAACTTTTTTGCTCATAAGATGACATGTACATACTTG
Organism: Uranotaenia lowii; assembly: GCF_029784155.1. Taxonomy (NCBI): domain Eukaryota; kingdom Metazoa; phylum Arthropoda; class Insecta; order Diptera; family Culicidae; genus Uranotaenia; species Uranotaenia lowii. The sequence goes on from NC_073692.1 coordinate 73,380,865, forward strand.
CAAAGTCGAGACAGTAAAATGGAAGGACAGTATTGCTTGACTTAACCGACATTTATTTTTAACGGTTGAAAATCGGAACCATGCAGAATGAAAGTTAAATTTGAAAGAAATGGGATGTTTTGAAAAATCAATCTAACGTATTTGAAAACTGAAATTATACCCCAATGTATGTTATTGATGAATTGTTTTCTATATAAAAATTCTATTTCGATGTCGGCTGAATATCTCAAAACTTGTTTTTAGGATACTTTATTGATTCGAGAACTCCAACAATATTGAATAAAACAGTTACTTTTAGTAACTTCTCTTTTCTAATCGATAAACTTTCGAACACGTAAACTAATACGCAAGAAATGGAATGTGTTTTTGACATGTATTCACTTAAATTTGATCAGCATCCGCCTGAGAAACAGCAGTTAATTGAAGAGACATCAATCGATTCGATTGGTTTGGCCGGAGGGTCCATGCAACATCGTGCAACGTCCGTGTTCCTCAATGAGCGGTAAGGTGGATACGAGTCAACTACTGGATTTTGAAGACCAGTTGTTCTTCAAAGTTGCCGTTTAAATTGCTGCCGAAATTGGATTGCTTCCGAGTTCCACTTCAAAATGTTCCGAAGTAGCTAGGCTCAACGCCGGGATTCCAGTGAAATGGCAAGTGGATTTCGTTTTGGTATTATCTGGCAGGAACTAAAATTATCGGAAAATGAATAGATAAGTGTTTTCAAAAAATATAAATAGTTATGTAATACGCGTTTTCTTACCAGATCCACTGTTTTCTTACTTGATAATATCACATTTAACACCGATATTTGCAAATTTTCTTCATTGTTTACTAAAAACACTACGTGAATCCCTAACATCATCATTTTGATCGTAGCGCCCTCTGAACGTCGTTTCGAGCTGCAAATCGCCAATTAGGATTTTGCTTACATTTTGGATAAATCCGGGCATTTTTTTTTTATAACTGGGCAACCGAGTCTATGTTTTTTTTAAGGAAAAGCAGGCAATCAGGAATGCTTACTCATACTTATTACTCCCAACAAATTGGCATTATTTAAACGACTCAAAATAGCTCTGTTTTTTTTTATTTAATTATGTTTTCTTTACTCTATTGGAGTTTTTTTTTCATTGTACTCGATTTAGCATTGCAGAATATGGAAACCCTAATCTAACTCTTTCCTAGGGTGATAAGATGGAAGAGGAGGGATCCTTTACAATTTTTCGCATAACTCGAGAACTGATGGAGCAAAGAAAACCAGATTTAGTTTGAGAGGGTATCCAGGTACGAAAAATAGTTATAAGCTGTTTTCAGACTGTTCCTCCTTCTATTGGGGTTGAAAGAATGGAAGAGGGAAGTTGCCATACAACTGTTTTGCATAAACCGAGAATTTATCCAACATATGGAACCAAAATTGACAAGGGATATTATATGGGTACGAGAAATGGATCTATGAATGTTTGAGAAACGACCCTTCTTCCAATCACGCCCTAATTACGTTACATAAATAAAAAATTGTGCAAAACAAAGTTATAATACAATTATAAGTTGTAATACAATTGTTGAAAGTCTCCATAATTCAACAAACAAATAAAAACAATTAAGTTGCATAACTGCAAATATAATGAAGCAAATGGATCCTAATCTGACATGGGAAGGTATTTGGGTACGAGGTATGCTTACAGCGGAAGAGAGAGAAAATACGTCAATGATCACACAAATTGTGCAGCCAATGATTGAAATTAATGGGAATTCTGACCAATTTGGCGGAAAAATGAGGAAATTTGAGATAAAATTAGAAAAACCAGAGCTCAGAAATAGAGAGAGAAAATGTGCGAATTGTTGCAAATTATGAAGCAGTTCTGGAATTTTGATCATTAATATTCTGAATCCAAAGGATTCTCTCTTTATTGGAATCCCCCGTCTTAAAGACCCTTCTGCCTTGCAGCGTGGAGAGGAAAGAGACGGAGGAGATTCCTCATGAATGTTGCGGAAATGCTTGAAATATATTTTCAGAAAAAAGCGGGACATTTCACGAAAAAAAAAGCGGAACACAGCCGAAAAAAGCGGGACATTTGAGAAATTTTTAAATCAAAGCCTAATTCTATTGCCAAACTCATACATATAGAATCAGCCAATGTTGTTTATAGAAAGTACACCAAGGTTATTTTACGCGGATGGATTTTGCTCAATTTCGCTTACATTACTTCTATTTACACAGTTTTTTGCCATAAGCACGTTTATTTTCCACGATTCTTGCGAATAAAAGCGTTACTTGAGAGAATATATCAAGCCCTACATTTAAACGGAGGATTTGATACCGCATATAAAACCTTAGTGTAGTAACAAAAAAATTTGTTTTAAAATTTGAAAACTCAAGAAAACTTCCGTCATTGTATACTTTAGACAATTGAGTTTAAAAAGGTGGAGTATTATATATGGCAATTAAATAAAGATTACGGCGAAAAGTTAAGATATATGTACAATCATTTGGAAGCAACATAAATAATATTTTCATCATATAATATTTATTTAAATTGCATTGGTTGAACATATTCCAAGAGCGGTTAACTTATCAGAATCTCACTCTAATGCTAAGAATATTAGAGCTATTCAGTATTGTCTAATATAAAATATTAAAAATGTTACATATTTTGAGGAGGAAGACGTATTTGAAAGATTTCCTGTGTTGAAACAATGAATTGAAATTGGGGCTAAAGTTGATTTTACTAGTGTAAGTCAGTGAACTTTGTAAAAGTTTTCCAAGATTAAAAAGTGGGACATTTTGAGGAAAAAGCGGGACGGCGGGAAATTCAACAAAAAAGCGGGACATGTCCCGCTTTTGCGGGACGGATGCAACCCTACCTTAACTCATTCAAGCAGGGAGGGGATGGGAAAAACGGAGCGAAATGTGTGTGAGGAATCCAGAAAAATATACTTTTTGACTTAATTAAAGAATCATTTAGGCACTATAAGTTAGGCTTGCCAGATACTTTCAGAAAAAAGCGGGACATTTCACGAAAAAAAAGCGGGACACAGCCGAAAAAAGCGGGACATTTAAGAAAATCTTTTAAAAAGCTTAATTGTGTAGCCAAACTTACACGTTTACCATCAGCCAAAATTATTCATAGAAAATACACTAAGGTTTTCTTTTTGACGCAGATTAGTTTTGTTCAGTTTTTCTTACATGACTTCTGTTTCGCGGTTTTTTTCCTATATTCCTACATTTTTACCGGTTCTCGCGAATTGACAGCTTATTTGAAAAAAAATATTTCAAGTCGTACAGCGGATTTTAACCCGCGTAAAAAAACCTTTGTGTGATTTGTACAAAAAATAAGTTTGTTTGCAAATTTGTTTTTAAATTTGAAAACTCCAAAAGCTTCCATCTTTCTTTACTTCGGACAATTGAGTCAAAAATGGTGGTGTATAATATAAAGCAATTTAAGCGGAATTCCGACGAAAAAATTAATCACTACACAGTAAACGAAAATTACCGAGTTCGGTAACTTTTTTACCGAATTCCTAACATGTGTAAATCGTTAAACTGTTCGGTATTTTTTTCGGTAAAAAAATAAACGAACATCGGTAAATGAAGAATCGATTAAGCTGTTTAACGATTTACACATGTTAGGATTTCGGTAAAAAAATTACCGAACTTGGTACTTTTCGTTTACTGTGTATGATTCTATGATCTATCATTTTTTGGAAGAAACTTAAACAATATTTTCTTCATACATTAATTGAACGGGCTCCAAGAACACTTAACTGAAACATAATCATACTGCAATGTTAAGAGCTTTAGAGTTATTCAGTATTGTCTTATATAAACTATGGAAAATTCTGCTTGTCTTGAGAAAAAGACATATTAGATAGATTTCCTGTTCTGCACAGAATTCAAACTGAGACTAAAGCATGATTTTTTACAGTGTTAGTCAGTCAAGTTTTCCAAGAAAAAAAAGCGGGACATTTTGGGGAAAAAGCGGGACAGCGGGACATTCAACAAAAAAGCGGGACATGTCCCGCTTTTGCGGGACGGATGGCAACCCTACTATAAGTTGAAAATATTCCGCAATATAAACGATTTTACGTAAATTTATGGTAGAATTTTTATTAAAATGCTTTTCGAAACATAATAACAGCACAGACAAACAGACAGGACACTCTGAAGAAATTCCGATCAATTCTTCGCAAAAACTACGGCATTTCCATCTGTTGGCGACATTGCCTACCAATAATTTACAATTTTAGAAATGGATCATGGTCACCTCTGACAATTTGGCGTTTCAAGTCCGATTGTAAACAATCAATTCATCGTTTGCTCAGAGGTATTGGATTATTCTTTTTTAACAATCTTACTCAAGTTTATGTTTGTTTTAGGTTTGAATAAGATACCTATTCTGCTGGCTACGAAGTACATACAGTCACATTCAACGAGTCAATCAAAGGTTTAGCAACAAGTGACATAAGCAATGTTATTTTCGTTAAGTTCATGCTCATCAATATCCAAGAATGACTGTTGCAAACGAAACTTTTGCGAATCTGCATGTAAATATTTCTGCAAGTTATGGGAAGCAAATTGTAATTGTGGATGTTCTGTGCTTTGGAATAGAAAAGGTTACGCATCTTGCTTTTTGAAACTAGTTACAGCTTATTCAGTTTCAGATTCCTATATTGTTACTGATATAATTTTCATTCACTCCAGAGTAGACTTTCATAACCAACATAAACATCAATTCAATATCAATTGTGAAAACGAGAATGAAAAGTAATGAGAATAGCTTCGAAATAAAGAATACTTATTTAATTCAACATATATTTTATTAAAACCTATGATAAAAAGCGACAATTCACATTGGGTTCTGCTTTAACATCAATTATCTTCGGTCCAGTCTCGCAGCTATCAGTTAAGTTCTTTTGAGTAAACTTACAGCATAAATTTCATCATCTAAGGATATGAACAGAAATCTTGAGCGAGTTCAAGTTTCCAGACTTGCCAAATCTCCAGGGTAGTTTGGAATCTACTACCCAGGCTTTAAGAGGGAATGAAGGAGTTGTTCTGATTTCATTGTGCTGATCAATATGCCGATAAAAAAAAACTTGTACCGAAATACATATGAATTGTCCTTTAAACTACACAACCGTTAACGAAAAGCTCATATGGCTTTTCTTCCATCCAACAGATTCCGGAACCCAAAGTTATCGATGTCGGAAAAACTACAGAATTTGAAACTTTTTCTTCAGATCGAAGGAAAATTTGTGAACACGAAGGCACTTTGTTTATGTTTATTTTGAATTACGTCGAAGACCATGATGATATGGAAAAAACAGAAGGCTACCACGATCGAGAATCTTTTATTCGATAGCAGTGAACTCTAGTGTCGACATTGCCTAGCTTCCAGATTTCTGAAACCGATTTGCGAAGAATGAAATTCGAGTGTCCTGTCTGTTTCTTTGTGATAACAGTATGAATGAATAAAAGAAACAATGAAACTGATCAAAAGAACACCTCTATACTAAATTAGATTCACGAATCTTTCATTATCAAACTAAATTGAAGCCATCTTAAATTCACGTAAATTTCAGAAGACATTCATGAAGCACCGATTCTTATTAGGCAAGCGTTTACGTGTTTAGTTCGTAGAAGCTACGTGAAAATCAATTGGATAAAAATTATATATTTTTCCACGTAGCTGCTACGTGCAGATTATTTTGGGTGTAGTGAAATGATCGTATAAAATGTTGTCTGGAGTCAGTTTAAATCGGATATGATAGAAATTCCGCCATTTTTTTTGTAAATTTTTATAAGAGAATTTGAAAATATTGTCGCTGGCAACGATTCGAAGGCTATGATCGAAGGATTGATATCAATCGAAAACGCTCTCTGAAGAAGATAGTAAGCTGCTACCGAAATACAAAAATCAGAACTTTTCTTATAATGTGGTTGAATTAAAAGGACTCTTTTGATTGCTTACATTTAACAAAAAAAAGTTATGGGAGGTGTAAAAATTTAAGAATTAGAAATTTCCATCAAAGCTTGCAGCGGTGTAATGCGCATATTATCCAATAAGCGCATAAAGAAACACCTCCCCCTATATTTAAAAATATCTTTAATTTTGTTTCGATTATAGTCGATCTATCATCTTTATGGCATTCGCGACTTTATTTCAACGTTTGCAGTTGGCAGGCAGTTATCGAAAAACTTAACCGGTACAACTGTGTTCGATGTTTACTCTTGTTCTCGAACTCACGGACATCGGCTCCGGAATCAATCGACTTGCCAACTGAGCTATATCACAAGCCCATTTTAAAATCTCGTATTCATGAAAACGCTCCGAACAAATACCGTAGAAGTGACGAAAAATGCTCAGGTTGTTTAGCGCAGATAATTCAAAAGCAACATTTTCAACTGAAAAGCTGATGTGCCTATCATTGTAAAAAATCTATCATCATCTTCATCATCATCATCATCATCATCATCATCATCATCATCATCATCATCATCATCATTATCATCATCATCATCATCCATCATCATCATCTAACGGGTAAAAAAAAACACCATTTTCACGATTTTTTTCTAGAGCTATCATTCAAACAAATGTATTCAAACTTTTTGCATAATAAAAAGCATTGTTAAAAGAACATTTAGTAATTTTTTCGTAGAGAAATATTGAAAAATGAGCCGGTGACGGAGTACTTTCGAGGATGCCTTTTAGAAAACAGGATTTGCGGTGGACACTGTATCTCAGCACAGAATCATCTGAAGTCAAAAAACCAGAGCAACATATTTTTAATAGATGTTTATCTGGACCCCAACGTTTTTATTTAACTTAAAAAATTTTTTATGAAATTTTTGTGGCTGTTTGAAGTAAACACTACGATATTTCACAAAAAAATCCGCCATTTTTTATCTGTAAAATCTCCCCAAAGTAAAAACAAAAATATATAAAAAACGTTTGGGTCTGGTATTTTATATGTAGAAAATATGTTCCAAATTTGAAAAGAATCGGATAAGTAGTTTTCAAATAACGATGTCCACGGACTTTAAAAATGTGCTTTCGAGAAAAACGCGTTTGAAGTCTCTGCTCTTGCTTTCTTGCAGTATTAGATAGGAGGAGATAAAGGCCTATAATTTTTATAGTTTTGCTTCAATTGACTTGAAAATTTTACACAACATTCTTGAAATGTTTTACAATAAAAAAATAAAAAAATAAAAAAAATCGATTTTTTAAAAGTGTTAGCCCCCCCTACCCCCCCCCCCCCCTTAAATAATAGTGGAAATGTTGCTCTTACGATTTGTTTTGAGTTAGATGACATATAGCATTTGAGTAAAAAGTTTTTAGTGCAATATAAGCAGAACTTTCCCTTTGCAGATATGAATTGATGTAAGGATATATCTCTTTAAAATACGAATTTTGAAACTTCTCCAATAATCACAATTTATCAAAAAGATTTGGATTTTTTTTAACTATTCCACATTTATGGTTTCAACCTAAATAATAAATTATAGTAAGGTGAATTTTCCAATGACCAGACCTCACATTATTAACTCGCACGCCAAAACTAAATGAACATCCCTCAGAACATATTTCACAAAGTTTTCCCCCGAGCATTAGTCGTTGCTACAGCGAAATTTTAACCCTAGCACAACTTCTCCAGAATCGCGGATCCTGTCATCGCAGCTGTTTTTTCTTTGGCAGGACAATTCCGATGCCGCTTCGACAAATCCTTTCTAAAGTACCCACTACTTAAAAGCTTAAATATCTTGAAGCAGTTTTACCGAGCAGCAGTTAGTTAGTTGGCAGCTGATGGACTCTCGAATTCGAACCAACCCATCCACAGCTATGATTTGAACAAGCTAGTGGGGAGCGCAGATTTATGACAGCCAATGAACTTCACTGAAACTATTTCATCTCACTTGGGAATGGTCTTCTGCAGCAGTGGAGAGTGAGTTTGGGTGTGTGACAAATGTAAAAAGTTTCCACGATTAATAATGGATTCGAGCCGGAAAAGATCGGATTATGTAAAATCGTAGCGATTTGAACTGGTTGAAAAAAAAAAAAGAATTGAATTTGGGAATTTGGATTGAAAATGTAATATTGCTAGATTCTTGAGAAATATCCTTCATTTTTTCGAAACTCACAATTACCATTCTGATTTTTTGTTGTTTCCCTGATGATGAATGCTATAAGAGTACCAAAGTATTTTGGATTCACTTACAAATTTGGGTCTATTACTCGATTCATCGCCCATAACCAGGGGTCGTCAATTTCCATTGGCACTCTGATCCGTCATCTCCGAAAAAATTGCAATAAACCATTTTCCTTACTTCGTTCAACCGTATACATTTGTAATGAACAATATGATACGAGGTTGAGTCACATTTCGAGTTACCATAAATCATGAAAAAAATTGCCACTTTCCCATGCGAAACTATGGATTACGTGACCTGGCAAGATGCTGGGGATTGGCGACAGTCCATCGATGCGTGACATTCCATCCAATTCGTCATGTTTGGGACGCTCGTTGTCGCCGACCAAGTTCTTCTTCTCATCCATCAGAGGCCTTCGGGGGTTCGTGACACACTGAAAGCTAGCCTAAGTGAGGGTATCGATTTTATGCGGCCCCATCCATAGATCCTTATTTTAAGTTCTTTTTTTGCCTCCTCTTGATAGAGTGCGTGCGTACTTGTCAGTCGTAAATATGTTATTCGTGCACTTCGAAGTGTCACTCTGCCAATGACGCTACGCCACACTAGGAAGAGTTTTTCCTATTTTATGGCCATTACTTTTCCATTTTCCCAATGGATTTATGGGCAGAGAGGAAAAGTTGAGCGAGCATTGCGTCTGAAGGAAACTGGTAGTATTTCAAGATTAAGTTTGAAAGAATCGCCCAGAAATCGGTCTTAAATGCCGTTTTCTAAAAAATATGAAATTCAATAAAAAAAATATTTTCTTTTGTATGCAGTTGTGACTATCAGTTAATTAAAAAGCAGTATTTGAAAATGAAGCACATTCAGGCCAATGAGTGCGAATTCAGACCCCTCACAACCATGAGTCAACCACAATTTATTAATCTCTTTGGATTTCAACTTCCGAACCCTCCAATAAAAATGTGCCGATTTTTGATCGAATAGCCGGAGATTTGCAAACTTTAAAAATACTTGAAAATTAACAATACAATTTTTAAGGTAAAACTGCAGAGCATATCTGTGAGATTCGATTTGTAATGAACAAGTATTTTTAAGTGCATTCATATTGAAGACGGAAAGTTGATTCTACATTAGTGGAAAAAGTTACTGTTCATTATATATCATCATGTAGTAACCCCCCTCCCTCCTCTTCTTTATTTGGTATGTTAAATTGTTATTTTATTTGTTGTTATAATATTTGCAGAGTGTTCACTTGTCCTTTTCGAGGATTACGCAAAAGTTAAGATGCAGTTCAAATCAAAGCGAAGCAAATGGAACCATACTAGGTATGGGATAGTATTAGAGTATCAGAAATGGTTAAATGAATATTTGACAAACATCCCCATCAAATGGGAAGATAGAAAGAGGAGAGGGGGCTCCTTAAAATTTTTGTGCTTAATTGGTTTTTATCCTTATTTGGAACCCCTCCCTTTTTCCAATGCAGAAATAGGAGAGGGGGAAGGGGCTTCCTTACGAATTTTTGTTCAACAAATCGAGCAAATGGATACAAACTTTGCATGGGATGGTATTAGGGTATGATTAATGTTTGCCTAAATCTTCGGTATCCCTTTACCCTTCCAGTGGGGAGATAGGAAGAGGAATAGAGGCTCCTGCAATTTTTTTTTACATAACTCAAAAACTTTTCCGGCAAAAGTAATACGAGGAATATTTCTATGATTATTTGAGACTCCTCCCTCCTTCTTTGGGAAGATAAAGGCTATTTTTAGTATAAATCGAGCAATTGGTTTATTATTATTGGACCATCCTTTAAAAGAAATCAAAATTCGAATATTGATCGAACAAATAGAGCCGTGCCTGGCATGTGACATGATTTAGATAATAACAATGTGTTAGAGATTTAACACACCTCCCCCCCTTGGAAATTTTTTCTAAGTAAAAATTTCAACGTAGTAAAGTGAAATTACTTAATCTTTAAAGATTTTAAATAAGTGTTAACAATAAAGTAAGAAATTTGTCTCGCCTCTGGCGGAAATTTATCTTTAGTCACCTTAAGACTTGAGATATTTAATTTAACGACATAACATTTATGCAGTTCACGATTGAAACAAATATTTAAATGTTAATTAATTCAATCAAATTTTATATTGAAACTTTTTGCTTGACATACAAAAACCCTACCTCATCTTGAGAATGGGTTTTTATTAAAAGTGTAACCAAATAAATTCAAAGTTTGAAACCAACCATTCCAACTTCAAAATAAATTCATCGAATATTAATTTCATACATCATGTATCATGACTCACGATGGTCATCAGAATAAGAAAAACAAAATCCAAAACCTAATATCTTCTACTTTCTTACTAAAAATTTTTATTTACAAATATTCTTCAAGCAAACAATTTCAGTCACAATGCTGAACATCACATTCAAAACGTTTGAAATTACTCAGGCCACAAAATTTACTTACTTCGAGGTACAACAAAATTTTAAGCTTATTTTAAATAATTTGGGTGTCCTGGATCTAAATGTGCATTTTTTCTTATCAGCTTTCATGTATTTAAATATTTTCTGAAAACATTTTAAAATCATTTTAGAAATTTCTGCATTTTCTCACAAAACTTTAAAATGAAATCTTAACATTTACAAATAAAGGTTTAAAATCTATTTTCAACTTTTCCTTTCAATTTTGTTAAATGAGTTCATTATTTTAACTTTATTCACTAATGTCAGAAATTCTTGTAATGATATCTTTTCAAATTTTTGATTTCACTTAAAACTGATACATTTAAAGCCTATTCACTACATATCACCAAAATCTTACAAAATATTCGTTTTCAGGATGGTTCAGGACCAATTTTTCAGTCATAGGCACCAAAATTTTGGTAAGATGAGTTTACTGAAAAAAATTCTTCTAAAATGTTTAAAAACTTATCGTTTTCATCATCATATTTTTTTATTTTCAAATCAATCAACCGAATTTTAAAATTAAATTGTTTAAAATTTTATGAAATATATTTTATAAGTTTGTCCTGGTTTTTTTTTCTGATTTTTGGTGTTCTGAAAACATAATCTTCTTGAAAGCCTTTGAAACTTAATCTTTGATAAGAAAAACCTAGTTTCACCTTCTGTCCATTCCAGGACCCAATATTCGATTTGAAAACGGAAAAATATTCAGAGCTTGAAATTTTTAACGTCAAAATTTTCGTTTGAAAATTTATAAACTTTTCTTTTCCATTATATCGAATGATGTTTTTAATCAATCATGCTTTTTAATTAATGTTTTGAAAGTTCGAGAAATGATTAGAAGCAGTCATCTAAAAGTTGAATGTTAATGCGCAATGTTAACTAATTTTACATAATCTTTATGATTTAATATTTACAAGAAAATATTTTCTTGTAAATATTTTCATTAATTTTATTTTTATTGTTTCATTTTTTTTATTGATAATTTCCCAATCTTTTATTTGTCAGAATAATTGAACATATTGTATTACAAGCATATAAAGTTATTATTTTGAACTTATGAACATTTTTAAGCCTTTCATTTTAACAACCGGAAGAATTTTAACACAGAAAGGGGTTCAATCTTTGACCTTGATAACCGCAAGTCTAAAGTTAAATTTAACATTTTCTTATTTTTATCAAATAAAATTCAATTATCAACTTTTGGATAAATTCTCCTAAGTTCAAAATGGTTTTTTTTTTCTTACATATTATGTATATTATTTCTGTGTATTGATTCATAAGATCGAAGCTTCATCCGAAATTTTGATTTGCATTCTTTTTCTAGTGTTTCGGAGATATTGATTATAATTTGAAAACTTGACTGCATAAAATTTGGTTTCTGGCAAATTTGTAGTTCAAAATAAGGAACATCATTTTAAATAATTTATCAATGACTTACCGGAAATAGCATTGATTTAAATCCTTATTTCTGATTTATTTTGAAAATTTTGATTTATTTTATCAGTAAAATTTATTATTTTTGAGTTTGTTTGTTTAGCTTGTAAAAAAATGGTTTAGAAATTAAGTTCCTTATTTGTTGTGTATTTTTGGTATATTTTTTTTTCTTAATATAAATTTCAAAACGTCCCCTCTCATGGACGGGTCCATCGCACGGGACTAACTCAGACAGTGCAAAATGAAATTGTCGATTAATCAATCACATATTTCATGCTTTAAAGTAGTGTTTAGCAGAGATGTTAAAATCGCGTGTCTACATACTCGCACTTTGCCCTTCTTTGTAGAACGATTTCATTTCGTAAAATTCAAACTGCAATGATGTACCTAATCGATTGTTCAACTCGGAAAGCATCAGGAAGTAAGCTTCGGATAAACTCGGCAGTAGTAAACAGCAATCGAAGGAAACACCAGCAAAGCGAACGTACAGTTTTGCGCAGAGTTGTCAATGTGTCTGATTTTTTGGGACTTGCCTGATTTTTCGAGGCTCTGCTTGACAACCTGAAAAACCATTGAATTTTCAAAATATGCCTGATTTTTGTCAATGTGATGAAAATGGGTAGTAAGGAACTGGATTAGGTATCATTGCTGAAGTTCAAAATTGAAAATGTGGCTGAATCAAAGCAATCGAAAGATTCCCTTTGATTCTTTTTCAGTAGAATTATTCAACCAAGTAGGCTCACAGCACATATTAGAGGGAAATGTGGAGTGATGACCAAAAAAAGGTAATCACTTCGAGCGAAATATCCGTTACTTTAAAGTAGGCTGATTTTGCCTGATTTTAATTTCACCAGTTCCCTGATTTTTGAAAAATAAATATGTTGTCAACCCTGGTTCTAGGAATTCAAAATTCAGATAGGGGAGATGGGGGTATAATGGCCACCTTAAGGAAAACGCCTGTTTAACCATAGAGAACAGCTGTAATATGTGAATTACATCATTGTTTCGTGTTCAGACACTCAAATAGTCTATTGCCTAATTGGATGTAACTTGAAAAAGTAGATAATAACGTTTAAAAATGCACTTAAAAAATTTTTGCCGAAAGCTGAAAACCAGTCACTGTAGAGGCATAATGAGAAACCCCCCGAGGCAGTATGAGCACCATTAATGAAGGCATAATGAGCGTTTTCTGCCGGGGATTCTAGCAGCAAATTCGACTCGATGAAGTCAACTGAGTTATAGAGCTACAGCTTGACTTGTATCGTCTGACGATTTGGCCTATTGGTAAGATGTCGGAGAGGTAATCAGTAGGCTCGAGTTCGATTCCTGGTCGAGGTGATTTTTTTTTTCATTTATCATTCATGATCATGATTGCACTAAACGGTGAGGCGTAGATTCATCAAACAAAGCAATAACAAAATAATCTAGGTCTGTTTGTAGAATTCAAAGAATTAACACATGCTCAAACATTATGTTTCTGGTGTTTTGTTTGACGGATGATGCTTTGATGCTGTTAGCCGTATAACGTAACAATAAAAAACATCAATCATGAATGGTATGTGCAAAAAAAATCCCTTCGAACAGGAATCGAACTCGAGTCTACCTTACCAATAGGCCAAATCGACAGACGAAACAAGCCAAGCTGTAGCTCTATTATTCAATTGACTTCATCGAGTTGAATTCGCTGCGTGATTCCCCGGCAAAAAATGCTCATTATGCCTTCATTGATAGTGCTCTGTTCGCCTCTAGTGAACTTATTAAAGTAAAAAAGCGTTTTAAAATTGATTAAAGTGAAAAATCAAAAATTTTATGATGTTCAAAACTGAGTAACAATGTGTAGATCATGTTGCAGTGCGTACATTTCAGATCAAGATGATTTGAAGGTCATAAAAGCTTATTTGGTGGTGCTAAAAAATTATAATATTTTCGTCACTTGGGAACCTAGCTGGTTATCATTTAATATTTCAGTAAAGATGGAAAGGATATTTCTTTTTTGGTGAAAAATTAATGCTATGGGTAGTACGAAACAAGTCCTTATGAAAGTTTGTTCAAGAAAATACGTACTTACGTAGAAAAAAGGAGTGCTCATTATGCATTGGGTGCTCGTTATGCCCTCATCTCCCCTAGTTATCGTTCGGCAGCCGAACACATCAATCGGAGAACGCATTGTGGCGTGGCTAAAAGTGGTAAGTACAAGGGAACGGGAAACGAGCGGAGAAGGGGGCGAGGTAATGTTCACTCACTCGGTTCGTCGGGCAACGAACGCTTGTGTGCATTCGTGTATAGTAAGCTTCGTTCTTTTGTTTCGTTGTTGTGATTTTATACCTGCACGCATAGATACCACACCTACCGATTTTTCGGAATTCATACCGATTTTTCGGAACTCATACCGATTTTTGAGCAAATTTTTATCAAAGATTCGGTATATATACGGCATACCGATTTTTGGCAAAACCTACCGATTTCATAGCGATTTTTAAAAATTCCGTTCTGACAGAATTTTTTTTTTAATATGATGAAGCGATGAAGCGATGAAGCACAAATAAAAGTGTTTTAATCATTTATCCATAAGACCGAAAAGTTATTACATAACCTTAAAATCATCCCGGTCGGAAGAATTATATTTAACTAGCTGACCCGGTGTGCTTTGCTACACCTTTCAAAATCAAAAAATATTTTCAAAAATTAGTCAAATGTTTATGATTTTATTGGCATCATTTTAAATCACATTATAACATAATTTATAAGCAATTGCTATAAAATGAGAGCAGCAGCTGGAGTTTCGAATTGCAACACAAAGATAACATACAATAATATTCTTAATCTTGTTTTCTGAATTTGTTTTAAAGATCTGATAATTTTAATCTGTCTGAAGGGTCTCAAATTAATCGTACCCAAACAATCTAACATATAAAATATGGCTTTTTTTGCTTGATATGTTCTGGATTTATGCTAAAAAACTGATAAGAGAGCCCCTTCCCCTGTCCTTCCCTTCACCCACTGCTGAATGGAGGTCGTGGTCTTTAATAACCATACCCATTTTAAATATAATTCCATTCTTTGATAAGTTTTTAAGCTTTACAAAGAAATGTTTATGGAGCCTCCTCCTTTCTTCTCCTCTCTACACTGCAAAGCATAAGGGTCTATAACAATCGTAGAAACATATCTCGTAATCAAGTACCTTTCTATGCCATATTTGTTTCCATTTGTTGGCTTTGTTAGCATAAATTGAGAACTTATGCTAACAAAATTGTATTGGGCTCACCTCCCTCCTCCTACGTACCTACTCACTGAAAGGAGGATGATGTGTCAGATAATCATAAAATCATACCAAAATGATTTTCCATGTTAAGTTTTGTCCATTTCTCGGGGTTTGTAGAAAAAAAAAGTTAAATGTAAGCCTCCTCTTCCTTTCCTATATTCCCTATTCTATCATCCTACTGCAATAAAGGAATTGTTTCGCATAGAAAAAGTATTTTTCGTACTCAAATACTTTTTGGTTCTAAATTTGGTTTCATTTGCTCGATTAATTCTCGAGTCATGCAAAAAAATTGTATGGAAGCCCTTCTTTCCCCCTTTATATCTTTCCGCTGAAAAAAGGTGGAGCTTCAATTTATAATAGAAACGTTTCTCGTATCCAAATACCCTCACATGCCAAATATGGTTCAATTTCCTCGATCAACTCTCCAGTTATACTGAAAATTGTAAGGGAGACCTCCCCTCTCCCTTTTCATCCACCTCTATGAAGGAGTCAGGGATATCAAATATTCATAGAAGCATTTCTCGTACTCAAATATCGTTCCATGCCAAATTTGGTTCCATTTGCTTTATTATTTTTTATGAGTTATGTAAAAAATTATAAAAGAGGCCCCCTCCCCCCTTTATATCTCCCTACTGGAAAGAGGGAGGGGTCTCAAATAATCATTGGTATATTTTTCGTATCCAAATACCTTCCCGTGCCAAATTTGGTTCCAATATCTTGATTAGTTTTCGAGTTATATGAAAAATTGTAAGGTAGGCCCCCCTCCCCCCTTCCTATCACCCCATTGAGAGGAGGGAGGGGTACCCCATATTCATAGAAATATTCCTCGTTCCTAAATACCACCCCATGCTAAATTTGACACCATTTGCTCTATGCGTTCTCGAGTTACGCAAAAGATTTACTTATGCTTGGAAGGCCCCTCCCCCCCTTCATGAGAAAGGGAGGGGTCTCAAACCATAATAGGAACCTTCCCCTGCCTCCAATATCCCCACCTGCCAAGTTTCACGCAAATCGGTTCAGTAGTTTCCGAGTCTATAGGGAACAGACAGACAGACAGACAGACAGACAGACAGACAGACAGACAGAAATTCATTTTTATATATATAGATATAACTATAACTTTCGTTTTGCTTTTTTTTTTTAAATTTTGAACCAATATAATTTTAGTGCCTATTAAGCTAGCAAGTCTCAGTGTATTCGAAAGCATCAATGTCTTCTATGGCAACTCTTTTAAGATCGAATTTTGATTATTATTGAGATAACGTCCAATACTGAAGTCCATTGACAATTTTTTTGGACAGGATCGGGAAAAATTCAGAAAAGTGCCAACAACTCCCAAAAACAGCTGAAAAGCATTTATCCGACCTAAGATCACATGATAAATCTTTTAAGATGTCTCAATAGAAGCCCAATAGTGAGCTAAAGGAAAACATGAATAGAGGAAGTGATAAAAAAGTCAAATTTTTCTGACTGGTTCGTCTAGCTGACTTATAAACAGGCCTGACTTCATTTCTACAACTTAGAAAGGCAGCCAACCGGTAAAATAAACAAAACACGGTAAGGTAATCGTGCGCAAAAAATTCGGACTGTTTGCTGCAAGACATTTTGAAAAAAATCGTAATGGACAACAAAACGAACCCTTTAGCGGTCACCTGGAAGGTTATAATCAGAAACTTTAAGTTGACAAGTCTCGCCTGTACCTCCCAGACATAAACAAGGAGAAAAAATTGAAAAAAAATATTGTCTGGTACTTGAGTATCTGTGGAGTCTGCAAATTACTCAGTTTTTCATAACGATTGACATGATGAAAGGCTAAAAATACAAGAAAGACTACCTCCAAATGCGACTGTTTTCTCTGCAAAGCACTTCCAAGTTTATATTCTGTTTAAGTTGGATCTGAAGTTGTGCCATCACGTAAAAACGGTGGTGGAGTGATAAAAAATCAAATATGTTGTTTTTGTGCCGACGGAGGACAATCGGCTTATTCTGTTATAACTTCCACTAAATTTAAAATTTAGTGTTATTTTGAAGGTTAAGCTTCAGGAAACAGCAAACGTAATCAAAAATAGCCTTGATTTGAATAAGGTGGTTCATATGATGCATTATAGGTGGCACACATGTTGCCCAAAAATTGAATACGAAAAAATTCTTTACTGGATTCTATCCCAAAAACAGCTAGACAGATCATCACAAAAATTTGCATTTGTAAACATTAAACCATCAGGTAGTTTCGCTGAAAGTTTCACTATTTTATATCCATGCATTCAAAAGTTATTTACAAAACAAAGTGTTGCATTTTTTTCGAATAAATTCTTCCAGATGGGAATTATGGCCAGAGGTCCCAGGTGATCAATTTATTATAAATAGGTTCAAACACTACGCCACAAAAATAGCGAATGCCACAGACTCAATGATGCCTTCAACGTTATTCAGCAAAAACTGAATGAAGACATTAACTTCAGGAAACTATGGCCATTCCAGGAGATCCTACACACAGTGTTTCAACATGTGATTTACCTATACATATTAACAAATAAATGGGCAAAAATGTCATATTTAAGTAATACTCAAGAACGTCAAAACAAAGCAGTGATTGAAATCCTCACCAATTTTCTCATCAGAGGCATTCAAAATACACACTTTGAGGCCTCGCATAGCTATACAGGAGACGATACATATACATTCATTCAAGAGACACTATCCGTTTGCTGCCCCGAACGAACTCTCTCAACGTTCGGTTGCTACATGATGCATGAAGAAGACGTGGCACACATACTCATTTACGTTGTTGAATTTGAATAACTCGAGCCGACCGCAAAGGTTGAGGCAACAACAAAAACAACCGAACTTATTGCGTTGCACGGCCCGCAACGTATGGTGAAAGAGGGGGGAAGAAAAAGAAATGAAAAAACTAGCTGCCTGCGTGCGGTTGCTGTGCAATAATAGCAATAGCAGAAAAACCTCACGCATTCGATCCAGGCACAAACGAGGAGACTCGGGTTTGCTCTGCCTTTTGAATTCGGTTCCCTCAAGGTTGTGACAGGAGATGAGTGAGAGCCATTCGTTTGGTTTTTTGGATTCGCTGCCTCGAATGTATATTGCTTCATGAAGGCGGCCATGTTGAGAGCGTATACATCATCGGTTTTGTCGTTTTCGCTGCCTCAAAGCAACCTTTGCTTCCGAGTAAAGCGTTGAGCGAGAGATGGTTGATCAACTCATGCTCAGCAAAATTCAATCACTGAAACAAAGTTATGTTGTTTGTCGAAATTACGAAGGTCAAGTAAAAGTGGAAAACGTAAGGTTATGTTATTTCAAAAAATTGTTATGTTAACAAAAAACAGTACATTTTTATTCCAAGGCAATTTTAAGTTCATGTGATTATAAGAGGTTGTTTTTACATTAAGCTTCTGGAAAGAAGCTTTTAACACTTACCTATGTAAACCTGTTTTAATTTGTATAGTAATGTACAAAATTTAAGCATTCAAGGGTTTTATAAACCTTAAAATTTTGTTGCATGAACTTTATAAGAAGAAAAAATGTATCGCTTAGTGAGGACAAACGTCGGTGGTTGTATCCCTAGTGCTCTGGTGTTAATATCAATACTGGTACTTTTCCGAGGCGACCAATCCATCGACAATAAACAAAAATGAATGGCTATTGATAGAAGTGCTCATAAATCAAAATGAAAACAGATCAATTGCAACAACGCTAGACAGCGACTTTTATATGAGGGAATATTCTTTTTTACTCATACAATTTAGTCTGAATGCCACGAGTGCCCTACGTATGACTGAGCTTTTAGTAGCTTCCTCCTAAAGCAGATTCGTTCATACCTACTTGCAAAACCAGACACCACGCTATCTCTTATTGTTTTCGAGATTGTCTGGGAGTGTTTGTGTATGTATGTGTAAATGTTGAAATCCTGCACCGGGTTACTTCCGTCTGGTTGAATCTACTGGCGGTTTGGTTTTGCGGTTTTAAGCCATGGAACTTTCGTATGCTTGTTTGCTGCGGGAACCGAGAGGATTGGATTGGATCCGAATCGGAAGTATCATGTTGAAAGCACCAAAAGTCCTCTGCCGGCCAGAAAGACCGGGGTGCATCCCAACACCGCCATTCAAGCAACTAGCCAGTCAGCAAGCGTCATCATCATCAGCAGCTATCCGGACGAACGGCGGCGTTTTTCGTTCACTTTTCAGGAACTCTCCGGTTGAATGATGCTTTGTTGGGTATTTTTATTTATCATTCCCCTCTTTTCGAAACACGCTTTACCGAAATATACAACATATAGAATGTAAAAACAAAATCCTCCATCACCAATGGGGCTGGCTACGGATATGATTTGCAGTATTTTATTAGATTAGCGTCAAATAAATTTCGTTGCGGGGTAATTTTATAACGCGGAAGATTATGCTCTTTATGGCCCTTGGCATTATTTTCAACACACTTTGGTCGATCAATCCTGTTTGTTTCAGAATCTGCCAAGAGGAAGTTTTGAGAACTAACAGGAAGAATTTAAAAAAAAGTTTTACTAATTTTTCTATAGGCTGACGATTGATTTTATGAAGAAAATTTCATAACTATATTTCATTAAGTTGATTGGACAATGCTAATTTTTTTCCTTAGTCGGACTTGTATCAAAGCGTTCAAAATTTTAGTTTTTTAAAACAATATTGAAACAATATTGCTGGGACCGTCACTTGATTGTCACATGTGTTGATAAAATGTTTTTGAATAAAAATTCGTGCTGCTGATAAAATAAACCATATCCGGCAATGTTTGGCGTCTAGATTATATAAGCTAAGATCGTCATCCGGCAGAATTGATTATGACTGATAGTGTGCCATAAATATGAAAACAATAACGAGACACAATGATGTCCCATCTGGAATTTCAATTAAACGAAGGTAAATAGTATCCGGCCCCTTGATTATGGCCGCGCGCTCATTAAGTACAATTAATTTCTCACCTTCAGTTGTCCGCCCGGAGCTCTTCCGGGTAGCCAAAGCCAGCCAGAAGCCGAGAAAGAAAAAGGAAAACAAAATTACAGGATCAACCGAGTTCGGGGAGGGCACATCCTTTGGCACTACACTCATGATGACCGCGAGGGCAAGTGTTCAAAGTTGGAAACCTCCGCCCCCTCGCATGGTCTGTAGGCCATCATCATCGTTCCCGACACTTGACCTAGCCATCGAGGCGAGGACCAGTCTGGGGGGGATGATTATTTTTATTAGCCTCGTTTCATTATGCCCGTTGTCTTCTTGTTCTAGTGGATTGTTGTTTTTTGTAGGGAAATGTTTATGTATGTGCCGCGTCACCCACCGAAAAATCCTCCGAGGGCTTTTCTTGCTAGAGCATTTTACTCTACGCCTCCAAGCGTTCATCGTCGCCCTTTTGATATTTAGTCGGTGTTTTTTTCGTTCCTTGTATTTCCTTCCTCCTTTCCATCTATATTTTGGCCTAAGTGGGAGGCAGCGGCCGGCGGAAGAGTCATTAACGCGCGCGGATGGACAAACGCTCGAATGGCGGGTTTGGCCAAAGTGCCACTTAACCAAATTGCTTCCGACGACTACTCCGCGATGATGACGATGGCGACGACACTCTCTGATGGTAACTACACGAACGAGATGACCAAACACGGAAAGGATCATGACCGAGCACAGAGTGAGTGGTGTTTGATGGCTTTCAGTTGACCCCCGTCGATTTTTTTCTGAGTCCTCAACTCGTTACCGACTATTTATTGTGAGCGCTTTTTTATGATTTTTCTGCGCAATAACGACAGGATGGGTGCATCTAATGAACTGCTCAACAGGATACGACCTAGAAACGATGTCTTGGGTCAGCTGGTGAGGAGTGGCCTGTGTTAGTAAATGTGTGCCATAACTGTACCTTTTAGTTTAAAATTCAAATCACTCAAATAAAATAAAGGTTAGATAATTTAATATCGAGACATACTGTTTATCATGCTGTATATGATCGGAAATGATAATTATAAGTGTTTAGGTTGAATAGGTCAAATCCAGGCCAGTCGGATTATAATATCTCCAAGAAATTGAATGCTTACAAATGCACCATCAGAACCAGGAAATCTCAGTTCCGTTGGTAATTTGTTTTTCAATTTATGCTTATGTAATGAATCCAAAATACTCGGTATTTTAAGATAGCCCATCGACTTGTTCAGTTTATTAAACCAAAATACACCAAGCTCATTAAGATTCATTCCCTTCCAATGCCGATTTCGGGAAACTGTCATCCTGTTCAGTTTTGGAATGGCAACGAAGCGTTTTGTAATTATTGGCATTAAGCTCAAACTACCTCTGAGCTTCCCAGTAATGTTTCGAAAATCACTTGAAAAAAAAACGCTCTTGATACGTTTCCAGTTGTAAAAATTCAAAGCCGAATGCTGCGGTCAGTAGTTTCCTAAACGGTCTTCAGAGCGATAATACGAGATCAATGTAAACAAGATTAAAAAGCGAGAATTGATTGGTATGATAGCCGATCACTCAAGCTTACTAGCTGCCGTTTCAGAAGAGAGATGCTTTCTGATACATTAGTGATTCATGATCCAATTTGAAAAGCCACTCACTTACTCACTCGATCAAAGCATCGTTTCAAAATGCCAGCGAACTTTCTGCCAAACCGACAGACACATACGTACAAATATACTGCATGTGCATTTGAATGGCTATTAGTATAAAATAACAACAACAACAAAACAAGATAAATCATGTAGAGAGAATTCGATCATCGATAAGTGATCGAGTCAGTGAGTGAATGAGTGAGCTAGAAAAGTGATCGGTTGAATAAAAAAAACTGAAAATCAGATAGCTCCTCACTCATTTGAGAATTCTAACTGAAGAGGAATGCCTCTCATTCAAATAAAGCTATGATCATTTAGTATCCAAACTCTTTATTTCGGTGATAGCTACGTTTCAAGAGCTCGGACATTCACTTATTTAGCAACTTTGTGTTGGTTATGAAATGGTCTATCTTGTCTATTTTTCAGATTTTAAAATTCACGGGTGTTTGCAAAGAGACAATGATGCAAAGAGACATGATAAAAATAGTTTTGCACAATCGCCTTGGAAATTGATTTGATTTTTTTTGAAATTTTTTTTTGGCCCAAATGGTTAAGAAGTATCAGAAGCCACTCTAGGATGCTCACGAAGTTCAAACCAAGCATAGTAGTGGAACCCTTGATCTCAACTCTGGTAAAAAGTCTATGGTTATTGAGGGTAACTAAATACAGATCGCTTAATTATGCAGTAAATCCGTTTCTGGCTGGCATAAAGTGTTGCCTGTCTAGTAGACACCAAGAAAATAACTAAAAATGAGCAGTTCCATGGTTCGCTATCTGTGCAACCGGATTTGACGCAATGTGCCAGATGTGTTCTGATGAACAAATAAATTTATGTTAAAACCGAATTTACGAGTTCAAATTCTTCGAGATGTCTACTCATAAAAAGGTTCCAACCAGATTCTAATTGTTTTTTCCAGGTGAATTTGAGTAAACTATCATGATTTTGCAAAGGTTTTGCTTTAGTGGTAAAATCATAGATTAATACATGACTGGAAAAAGTGTGCAAAGATAAAAACGAGATTTTATGATAAAGTAAGAGTATTTCTTGAAATCAACGGTAAAATTTTTTTAATATTTTTACATAAGATATCATATTAACACCTTCATTTGCTGCAAAGAAAGTTTTTCGGTCAAATGAATAGTTTTTGAATTACACACGTTTGTATCTGTATCTGTCCGGTTTCTAAATGATCATAGCCTTAATACGGATTTTTCATCAACTTTTTTTTTACACATTTATTAAAATAAACCATTGTTATTATTAAAAACTCAACTTTTCATCACTTTTGATCATTTTTAGTATTTTTTTGTTATTTTTTATCATGTTTCAGACACACAAGATTTTTTTGTTTTTTTTAGAAACTTGATCACTTTTATTTTTTTTATCATTTCTGTTCTTTTGCTTGTATTGGTTTTTTAGCCTTTTGAAATTTCTTGTTTTTAGTCATTTTTTATTGCTTTATATTTTTTAAAATTTTATGTTATTGTTATTTTGTTTTATCAACATTCAAGAACGTATAAACGAATTAATGGTGTATGTATGTATGTATGTATGTATGTATGTATGTATGTATGTATGGTAGCCACCTTGGGTGCACGGTTGTACCGCAGTTGTGGCTAAGGCTTCATCAACAAGTCACCGTATGTTACCATATATCCAGTTAATAACGGCTGGATGAGACGTTCAAGGGAATGGATTCGTAAGTAGAGTAACTTACGATATCCGAAAGGGTTAGGATCGATTGGTCTCGAGATGTTATTGCCGAATATACAACTAACTCACTATGCAAGTCTCTGTAGTCCCCGCCCCCAAGATTTGTTTTTAGAAGAGCGCGTCAAACAGCAGGAGAACTTAATACGAGTAGGACTGCCACAGATCCATACCCATGCGCTCAATCCCTTTGTTTGATGCCCTGATGCATCCCACCAACCCCATGAAATATTGCATACAGTATAAATTTAATAAATATATAATCAAATATGATATAATACAATGTAAAACTGTTAAATAACGGGATACAAAAAATAGTTTAATTTTTAGATGTATATATAAACAGGTTCACCAAATCCTGAAAAAAAATTGTAAGTTGATTTCTAGATAGTATCTTTTTGTTTCCATTCTGAGTATAAACATTGTCAATATTCTCCTGTACGGCAGCTTTTGGTGTGTTGTCAACTTTCATGCCTGTAAGATTAATTGTTTTAATAATATGATTGAATAACAAACTGTAAAATATAACTTCAAATTAAATTTTCGATTTTTCACATTGATTGACTTGAAGATTGACTTCATTCACGCAATACAAATCATAAAAATAGTTTACTACAGATATATAAGTACTGCAATGATGCAATGTTCCGTATTTGAATATATTGTTTATTATTTGTAAATTATGTATGTATGTGTATGTTCCATCCCACGACCCGCTGAGCTGGCAGGTATGTTTTGCAAAAGAGCCAATTGTAATTCATTCGATTAACATTACTAAAACTTAATATAATTCAATATAATCAAATATAATAAAAGTAAGATAATAAAAATTTATGAAGTTTAACATGATATAAAAAATACAATTGAGGCGCTCAGAACCAGAGGAATGCAAACACCTAAATGAAAGTTTTGAGACAACGCGATTCATAGTTTTAAAGAAGTTTGATTTTTTTATTTCTATATTATTCGAAATCCAGCAGTTTCAATACAATCGAAAAAGTGTTAAAATGAGTTTTGCACCAGATGTTGATTGAAATATGAAAAATCAATTAGTATACTTCAATTAAAATCGAACATTTTGAAATCATCTTCCTGATCCTGAGAACCTTCATAGTCATCAAATATAATAAAATGATAAAAATATGATAATAATGGCATGTGATGGCATGTAAAAATGTTTAAGAAGACTACCAATAAATTATTTTTTAAGGCCTGAAAAAAAAACAATGATATAATTTATTAGGTATATTGATAAATCGTCTTCAATCGAACCGAAAGGAGCGCCCTGAAAAAAAATCTCCATACATCGAGATACAAGCCATAAAAACGAAAATGTGAATTTAATTGACAAACCAAAATAAAAAAAAGCATTATAATTTTTTTTCATTTGTTTAACTTCATGCGAAAGAAAAAAAAACACTAACACTGGTTGAAAAATCCACCAAATATTTCCAGACTGCTGAAGAAAATCTGTTAGTTATATTTCATTTGAAATATTTTCCAATCTGCCTTCCTTTTTATATGTAGATGCGATGTTTTCCCTAAAGAACTGGGTTTAATAAAGCTAAACAATTGAAATTAGTGTATAATTTTTTAAGAAAATCTCATAGGAAAAGAATCTGTGAAAGTGTTAAATAATATTATAAATTTAAAAACGCACTTGAAGAACCGGTTTTTCCAATGAAGGCTGAAATCAGAATTGGATGTCAGAAACTGTATTGTGAAAATACACATATTTTAGTTAGTTTTCTGGACCAAAAGGGATTGTAATATTTATTGCGAGTATAATACAGTGGGGTTTGACTATTTTGAACATTCTCTGTTCGAAATATCTAAGTACATACAGTAGAATACTAAAAAATATTCTGAAAAGATAATTTATTTCAAAACTCAAAAGAATATTGAATTTGAAGCTGAAAGTTTGATAAAACATAAGGTTGAATTATGGATAAACTGCTATACTTTTGAAAGATTTTCTAAATTTATTTTAAAATATTCAATACTTTTCAATTCATAAACTTTGCAAGTTGATAATACCACATTTCGATTATCTTTAATCTTTCAATGCGAGGCTAATAGGTACTAAAACATCAACACGCACTACGACTATATAGAGAGCCGCATATGGAAAATAAGAAGAAGAAAATGATAGCGATTGGTGCGGAAAGTCAGCGATTGCTGTGATCGAAAATTCGAATGAAGCATCAATCAGCAAATCAGAGTGGAAGGGTCCTCAATCAACGATGCAAAGTTTGCAGTTATTGGAATTCTACTGATTAATTACTTGAAGAAAATATAATGCCTGCATTTTCTATCTACTTTTAGTAAAGAAATGTAAAAAAAAGGGTGAAACATATAAAATTAAATTCCAAACTGGAACTCACCGGGTTTTTTTTCCTCCACCTGCACATGTGGAAACATGTTTGGACGCTTAGCTCTTCCTTTCACTTTTTCGATACGTCATCTTATTCACACAAAATCTTTTTCTTCATTTCTCGATTATTTCAAAGAATGAAATAATCTTGTAAACTTTTTCACCAAGTCCCACTCGCACAACAGATTTCCAGACGATTCCTCATGATTATTATCCCCCTAACATTCTCATAAATCACATTTTTGCTTCCCCATTCTTTGAAATTTTGGTTTCAAATGTTTCACAACTCAAATATGCTGCGTCGAAATACACTATTCTGTTGGAAACCTGCTCAATTTCCAAATTTTCGATTCAGACTTTGCATGACAAACTTTTTCTTGTGCACTTTTCTACCGGACAGGAGCTGACGAAAGCTAGAGCTAAATTGCACAGCAGCATATAAAATAAAATACATCTGCGTATAAACGAATTTATGGTGTTTGTCTAAATAATATTGGTCCTTTTATAGCGAAAATTATAAACTGATGTCGTTTTTAAAACCATTGCCAAAATCGAATGTTGCCAAAAACGAACGGAATCTGTATTTCTTTTATTCTCGGAGCAGCGCTGTCAAACTTATGCCATATTCGTTTTCATCTGGTGGAAAGATGGTTGTGCACCAACTGCTGTCAACTTCATATAAAAAAAACGCTTTGACAGCACTTGGTGCACTACCGGTGCACCACCAGAATGAAAACGAATATGGCATTAATCTTGCCCCGTTGGGAGAGAAACCAACCGACAATTTCAGTTTTGCTCTCGCTGTTGAAAACGTTTCAATGTCTCTCATGAAAATTGAGAGATTTTCGGAACATTGCTTCGCAAAATATCGGAAAGCTGAGTGTAATATATAAATATATGATCACAATTTTAAACTCAAATTTCAGACTACGTGAAAACATCGTAAATATTTGCCAACCTGGAAATAATGCGAAATCTAGTAAATCAGGTATCAAACAAAGCTCGTTCTGGTATAGAAAAGACGTAGTTATAGTGTATTTGCCATCTTTCTCAATTGCTTTGCTACAATGTCGAATGCAGACTACCAGGAATCGAATCCCACCGCTTCCAATCTCGGTTTAGGGAATATTGTAAGTCCATGGTCGTACACCAAGAAATGTAAAACTCAAGTGATCACAAATTCTACTGACTATAATAGAATGAAAAAAAATCTCTATGAAGTAGGGTGAGTGAGCCTTAAGTTGGCATGCTCCTAATCTTGGCATGCCAAAATGCATTTCGGTGATTTTCATGTCAAACATACGCCTAAAAATGAAAAAAAAATTAAACATTAAAGGAAACCGCATATGGCAACATTCTGCATAGCATTTGTCCACAATTGAATCCAAATGACTGCGTAATAATTTTTTTTCGCATGAAAAACTGCAAATAAAATTATGATCTTCGGAAAAAATCTTAAATGAACCTACCTTGCTAGTGCATCTCCCATCTTCAGATTGATTTTAAAAACAAAAATTACCGTTGGTTGCAGCAAAACATGGCAAAAAATATAAAATTACTAGCTGACCCGGCAAACTACGTTAAGCCTTTGAATTTCGCAAAAATAATGAACATGTAAATAAGCAGAAAGTATGTAAATAATTATTTACGCTCATGAAACTGGATTGTTACCTTCAAACGGAGTGAATCAACACAGTTTTTTGACTATTTTCGTAATACTTCTGTCATATTATGGTAGTGCCTACCTCCAGAGGCAAAAATTTTCGAAGAAGATTGACTTCCAACAAAACTGGAAAGCGAATATCTTCTGGTATAAAGTTAAAAATCTATTTTCTTCCGTTTTAGATTATTTTTTTCATTTACAGAGGATCCTTGACACCGATATGTCCAATTTCTATTAACCCAAAGATAAGTGCCAAAAAGTGTTTTGTTGAAATGTGTCGTCATTTTAAGCAGTTTTGATGAACTGTCTTTTCTTTTTCGCCAAAACCATGTTTGAAATTTTCTTTATCGTTAGGTACCAAATTTGTAGAAATGGCACAACACTTTTCATGGTATGAAATTTTGCGATTTTTTTATGCTGCAAATATATAAATATCAACAAATTTTCATATACCATTCTGTTTTTCGTTATCTATCATGCATTTGATATGTTTTCTGTATTAGATAATCTCCTCTTAGTTTTTAAAATCATCTTTTTTATATCGACTTTAACTTTATCATATTTATCGAGAAATTGATGCTTAAGCACTGTCCAAAGAAAATTAGAACATTCTATATATGTGTATGTACGTACATGGAATTTTTATTCACAGCAATTTCAAATCAAACGGTTATGAAATCTTTTTTTACTTTGAGATCTTGAATTCAAAATCAAAAATGAAATTCAAAAAAGTCTTTGCAAATCTAATTCAGTTTTCATTATCTCTGATTTGGATCTTGAATGATATTTTCGTCGAGACTAAAATTTTTGTTTTCCAAGCTTCTTGTATTTGAAGATGTTATTGAACCAATTATCTGTTCTTGATTTCTGATACTGAATGTTGGATCAAATTATGAATTTTATTTTACAAAGTCAACCCTATTTATATCCTTAATTTTGTTTAGTTTTTAGCACCTTAGTATGAAAGGAAGAAGTGGATAGTATCTAAAATTTCCTTGGTATTCTGATGAAATTCACATAGAATTACAAAGTTAATATCATTCTATTCTCGAACTAACTCATTACATTCTTGACGTTTACAAAAACCAAGTAAATCAATTTATGGTCGTCTTATTCTATTAATTATAAATTAGACGTTCTCTTGGTGTTATACCATAAATATTAACAAAAGATTCTGAAATGGAATATTTCATTGTTATCTGTTCAGTTGTTTTGGATATGTCAAAACTTCCACAGTCATACGTAGAATATTATTTTTCTCGAATAATATGATAGTCATTTAACAGGAAAATAAACAAAACAAAATAACGGAGTAAATAAAAGGATCAGAATTTTTCCCGCGCGTATCCTGGTCAGGCAAATTTATTCTATCTAAAAACCTAACAATATCCGGGCATTTGATTTCAAAATTGTCAATCCAAAATTCGGGCAATACCAAGCTAATTTGGGCTAAATTTAGAAACTACTCAAAAAAAAAAAAAAATTAAAACGAAAAGCACTTAAATAATTTTTTTTCTTCGAAACACATCAGAAATTTTGAATCGTATTTTCAGCGTCCAGAAACCGTGCATGATTATTATGTTAAAAGTTGCTCAAAAAATTCCGTTTTAGTACGCAAAATTTAAAAAAAAATAAACTTAATAAGAGATTTTTTATTATTTGGAAAATGAATTGACTAAATCCGGAAAATTCGGGTTTTTTTTTTATCAAAATCCGGACAACAGGGCTGGACGACTTGACCGGGCCCTTTAAATGTTGTTCAATCAATTACCCGGTCAAGTCCGGGTAAAACCGGGCAATCCGGCTAGCTTTGGGTGAAAATTTTTAGAAAATGTTAAAGTTACCTTGATGCTGAAGCAAAAATGACAATTTTCGAAAATAGGTATACTCCATGCCGGCTTATTGCGTTCTTTTTTTTCACCCCACACGGAAGTTGAGCAATTACATCCAAGTATCCATTTTACTGGTGCCACGTGAAAAGTACACTTGCAACGAAAATGGGCGCCAAAACTTCCTATAGAGAGATGGATGAACATCAGAAAGCCTTGATTGCTTTTGGCGCCTTCCTACTCTGGGTGATTCGAATGAAAAAAAAAATGGAAGTTGGGTGCCATGACTTTTATTTGATACGAATAAAAACTAAAAATTAATTTTCAAATTCCATAAAAACATTTTTGAAATTATCTCTCCGTTGTGTTATTCTTCGCGTGAAGACGAACACAACAAAAAAAATCGCATGCAAATCGGATGATCCAGTGAAGAGTTTTGCGTGTTCGCACATTTCTGTATGGTCTGTCTCTCTCCCTGTTTTATATATATAGATAACTTACTCCAAACAACGTACATTTTCTATCCAAAATTTAAGAAAATATAAACATATTTTTCGCTTAATCTTGGCATGCAATTCCACAGATAGAAGTATGCATGTATGTGTGAAAACGACATCAGGCAGTCGGCAGCCGGCGGCCGTTCGTCGGCCGACGGTGCACAGTGGTCTGGAAATTGAAAAGCCGGTCTAAAGTAAAATGAATGATTGAAATAAATTAAAAATATGATGAATGTATTTTGGACTGTAATCAATTTATTTATCTCTCAAGCCGACTCAAGCGTATTTGGCATTTTAGTTGGAATTATAATGCTACGGTTTGAGCTGCTCTTTTATGGTAAATTTCGAGAACTTTTCTTCTCAATAAAATTTACCTCTCAATAAATTCATTTACCGGATCCGAATCCGAATTGATATCTTGGATCTCAATGTTGAAGTTACTACATCCATACCCAAAAAATACCACATTTGGAAATGAGGTTCAACGTATTTTTATTTAATTTCATTTGTATTGAAGATGAACATTTGCTGAATATGTGTCGCTTTGAAAGGAATTGTTATAAAGCTCGAATTATGATACTCTAAATATCATGTTTATTTAAAAAAATAATTGCACTACAATGTTGAAATACTTCGTTGTAACGAACTTCAATTTTTATTGTTTGCAATTTCATGTGAAATCAAAAATAATATTTTGACCAAGTTTATTTTTTATTATAGATCACTGTGCATCAGCAGGAGGTGATGACGTTTGTTCTCTGTAGGAAAGGAATATGCGAAAGAAGCGCTGCCGAGTTTGGGTGATGATTTTGCATGAGTGTGAGTGGGATGCAGCTTGAATTTCACCCAGCTTTTGATTTTGCTGTTCGCTTCCATTGCCTATAGTTTCTAAACGAATGAGTGAGATGCAATCTGTTCCTATCAGGCTGGCTGGAGTGAGCGAAAGTTTGTCTTGTTTTGCTATCCCGGTGTACGCAAACGATCGCTAGACATTCTTAAGGGCGACATTTTGAATATGTATGATTCAAAGAATCGTTCGCTGACTTAAGTTTAAGCTTTAGCTTGCTTCTTGCCTCGATCATAATGATTTTTAAAATGTCGGTCCTCCTTTTATGGGAGTGGAATAAAAAAAAATGAACATTTACCATCTTATGTTAACCTGTTGACTTCAATGGAAACAGATCTATCATAATTGCATGTTAAATATTTAGCAAACGATTTGTTTGCTGGATAAATGAACATATTTTGTTAACCAAATCAATAGTTTGGAACTTATAATAGAAACTATAAACACACAAAAACTAAAATAAACAAGTAAAGCGTTTTCACGTAAGATTAGAATTCTACATGGAAAAACAGTTTAAAAAAATTGATTGACATTTCGTACTTCCGACTTTTTGAAAACAATACAGAACATTGATGTGCTTCCTTCCGGGATATTTTTGGGCGCTGTTGTTGTATTAGTGAGGCAAGTTTTTCCTAGAGACGGCCAATTTAAGGAACTCATAAAGGGCCAAAATACGGCGCGGGGGCTACAATAAGGAGCATTTCAATCAAAAGTTTGATCAGGTTTATCTCAAATTATCAACCGCTTTCAAGCAAGGACATATTTTTACTGCATTTTAGGCTAGTTAGCAATCATATTTGTCGAAGGACTTTCGAAGGTACACGTTACAGGAAGACTACAATCATGGGAAATCTTGTCAACCATGCCTTAGGGGCCAAGATTGGGTACATTTACCCTATTAAGATTTTTTTTATGTTTCGATTATAGATGTTTTAACACTTTCATGTCATTCGCGACTAATATTAAGAAATTCTACAGATCATAACCGAATACGTTGGTCGTTAGGGTGTGTCGAATTGCAACTTTTTTCGAATTCCAAAAACTTTGTGGTCTAAAAAGTTTCCTTCTTGGTCAAAACGAACCAAAAATTTTTTGCAGATTTTTTAAATAAGATTTAGGAACCTAGATATGTTTTGAAATGTTGTATGTTCTCTATCTACAACTTTGCGGAAGACGGCAAAGCGGTAGGAGGAGCGAGAAAATAGCCAAGCCCTAGGGCAGGAATACTGAATATAGAAAGAAAAAAAATCGTTCAAACGTCAAATTTTTCTCATCAATCTATCGACCAGTGTGAAGGTCCAAATTTTCCTTTCTTATAGAGTGATTTTCAATGAAAATTTTTTGATCCTGAAAAGCATTTTTTAACAATTATTTAATAAGCTTTTGTTTTGTTCTGCCATGTTCTTGCTGGTAAACGGTGGATAATGTGCAACACGAGACCCCATAGTGGTCATATCACCTCTTATTCACAACTCCTATCTCTACTTCCCCGCGGTGCCGGCTGGGATGCGAGTAACCTAAGCGGAGATCGGGTACCCAACCCCGGTGGATGCTTTGGTCGCATGCAGACTGAGAAGGTGGCCGCACGCGTCTGTTCCCCAGGTCAGGGGCGGCGTGCAACAATAACCGAGCGTCTGTTCTCCAGGTCAGGGGCGGCTCAAACAGCGTCTGTCTTGCAGCAAGCGGCTGAATTTATGAAATGCGGCTCCCGCCAGCTAAGTCCAAGATGGCAGCCCCATCGCGGGATAGGGACTTTAGGCTAACAACCTACTGCTCCCGATTTGAAATTGTTACGGAATCCGAAAGAAATGACCGACCTGGAACTTTGGCGACGACTTTTAGCATGAAAACACGGACACGAATTGGAACTTGGAATGTTTTGACCCTTGCCCAACAAGGTAAACTGGAACAACTTGCTAGAGAGGCTAGCCGCCTCAAGCTTGAAATTCTGGGACTGAGCGAAGTCCGTTGGACACTGGAGAACACAAGACACAGTCCGGGCAAGTCTTGCTTTACTCTGGCATACGAGGAGAACATGCTCCTGTTGGTTTCCTGTTAAGCCCGCAGGCCTACGCGGCCCTCATTAGATGGGAACCGATAAACGAAAAAATAATCGTAGCCAGATTCAGAACACGGGTTAGAAACCTTACAATGGTCCAGTGTTATGCGCCAACTGACGTTGCCGACTTGCAGAAGAGAGAGCAGTTTTACAGTCAACTGAACAGCGTGGTTGAGAGAATTCCGAAGGGTGACATTCAAATCCATTTGGGCGACTTCAACGCAAAGATTGGCTCCGAAAATCAGGACCTTGAGCGCATCATGGGGCGCCATGGCATAGGACAGATGAGCGAAAACGGAGAGCTGTTTGTAGAATTTTGTGGCAACAACAACATGGTGATCGGTGGATCGCTCTTCCCCCATCGACCAGCACATAAGGTCACTTGGGTATCCCGAGATGGCCGAACAGAAAATCAAATTGACCACATCTGCATCAGTCGAAAATGGAGAAGGAGCCTTCTTGATGTCCGCAACAAACGAAGCGCAGACATTGCATCTGACCATCACCTCGTCCTTGGCGAGATACGACTGAGAGTTGCGCGTGTCCAACGGCGCGAGGAGAAAGTCGGGTGTCGATACGACGTCCGCCGGTTGGAGAATCCAGAGGTGAAAAGGGCATACGTTGAACAGCTTGAATCCCGAGCCTCAGAGCTGCCGACAGACGGAACAGTCGAAGAACAGTGGTGTGGAATCAAGAATGCTTTTATCACGACGAGCCATGGTACTCTCGGTAAAGTTTGTGGAAGAAGGAGTGAATGGATGTCGGATGAAACTTGGAGGATGATCGATGATCGGAGAAAGGCGAAAGTCGGAATTGAGCAGGCATGTACCGGGTCAGCCAAAGCAGCCGCCCGCTTACGATATGCGGAGCTGGAAAAGGCAGTTTAACGAGCTTGTAGACGAGACAAGAGAGCCTGGGCAAACTCCCTAGCCGAAGAGGGAGAAAGAGCCGCCGCCAATGGAGATATCCGATTACTTTATGACATTTCTCGCCGCCTCAGTGGTGCAAGGACTAATGCAAGAATGCCGCTGAAAGACCGAGCAGGTCAGTTATTGACCGATCGAACAGATCAGCTCAAACGATGGACTGAGCACTTCGAACAACTCTTCCGAGTCACGAATAGCGATGGCCAACAAAACCCGCAGCTCGAAGCGCCAACAGTAAGTCGCATAAATGGCATCAACTCGGAAGCGCCCTCGCTGGCTGAAATAGAAGCGGCAATCAAAAACATGAAATCCAACAAAGCACCTGGGATCGATTGCATCCCTGCTGAAATGCTGAAAGCCGACCCTGCCCAATCAGCACAAATGTTGCACCGTCTTTTCGCTGACATCTGGGATACTGCAACATTCCCGGCCGACTGGATGCAGGGTATCCTCGTAAAGGTCCCGAAGAAAGGAGACCTGACAGAGTGCGGTAACTGGCGAGGCATAACGTTGATCTGTACAACCCTCAAAGTACTCTGCAAAGTGATCCTGAACAGGATCCAGGAGAAAATCGACGCTACACTCCGACGGCAACAAGCTGGATTCCGATCCGGACGATCATGTGTGGACCACATCACAACGCTACGATCATACTGGAACAAATCAACGAATTCCAGGACTCTCTTCTGCTGGTGTTCGTTGATTTCGAAAAAGCATTCGACCGACTTAACCATGAAAACATCTGGGCGGCTCTAAGGCGACGAGGGGTCCCAGAGAAACTAGTCCATCTCATCGAAGCACAATATGAGGCATTTTCGTGCAAGGTCTTGCACGACGGTGTCTTGTCCGAACCAATCCCGGTAACTGCTGGAGTGAGACAAGGATGTATTCTATCACCGCTACTTTTTCTAATCGTAATGGATGAGATTCTGATTGGATCGATTGACTGTGCACCGAACCGAGGATTGCCGTGGAATCCTTCAACAATGAAGCAACTGAACGACCTTGACCTGGCTGACGATATTGTTTTGCTCGCCCAAACACAACCAGATATGCAGAGCAAACTCGACGACCTCACCGAAAGTTCCAAGGCAGCAGGTCTCAAAGTCAATGTCGGAAAGACCAAGTCGATGGAGATCAACATAGGAAATCCCTCCAGTTTCATGGTAGCTGGGCAGCAAGTTGAGAAAGTGGAGTGCTTCCAGTATCTTGGTAGCCAGATAACGCCTGATGGTGGTACCAGAAAAGACATCGAGACCCGGATCAGAAAGGCCCGATTTGCGTTTGCGAGTCTCCGAAACATCTGGCGGTCACGCCAGATCTCTCTACGAACGAAAATCCGAATCTTCAACTCAAACGTCAAATCCGTATTGCTGTACGGGTGCGAAACTTGGTGCACATATGCGGTGACGGCGCGAAGACTGCAACTATTTGTAAACCGCTGCCTGCGGAATATCATCCGCGCTTGGTGGCCTGGCAACTGGATCTCGAATGAGGAATTACATCGCCGGTGTCATCAAAGGGCGCTAGAAATCGAGATTCGGGAACGTAAGTAGAGATGGATTGGGCACACGCTGCGAAGAGATGAAAACGAGATTTGCAGAGAGGCGCTAGATTGGAATCCAGAAGGTCATCGAAGAAGAGGCAGACCCAGAAACTCGTGGCGGCGAAGCCTAGCCGCTGAAATCCGAACTGTCGACGAGAATCTTGACTGGGACCAAGTGAAGACGCTGGCTCCAGATCGTCAACAGTGGAGGTCTTTTACCACGGCCCTATGCACCGGAGGATCGGCGCGGGATCATTAAGTAGTTAAGTATATTCTTGCAGGTTCAAGCGTTTTAATTCCATCAAATTCCGTTGAATTTTTGGAAACTGATAAATAATAGTTGTTTGATAATGGGTTGTCCTGAAAAAAAAAAGAGTTAGGTTTTCGGTAGTTCCCATGGACCGTGCCACATTTTAATATTGTTCAAAATTTAAACCTACGACAGATTAGCAGACAGGCATTGGACAATCTAGCTTGTGCAATCGATTTCGATGTATTCTTTCGAATCTGCTGCAATTACCTCAGAAGACTTAAATTGAGCGCCTAATCATCTGACTTACATGACTAGCTATGCGAAACTTATAAGCGAAAGTTTAAATTAAACGATTACAAATCTTTTCGAAAATTGCTGACTTTTTGCTTAACAGTGAAAAAAAAAACGATTCAAAAACGATTCAGCGAATTTCAGTGTTCATCCTTTGGCTCAAACCGAGCATTCTTCTATTCATGAAACGAAACTATCGACACTGAAAGATTTTCCGACGACTTTCAGAAATATTGTTTCAACAAGAAAGTTATTGATTTAAAGCAAAGCAAGAGAATTTAAATGTTCTGATGAAATGATCTTCATTAGATTTTTTTTTTAAATAATTAGAGCTACCAGATATTGAGAGTTACCAGATTCCTTCATATTGCGAAAATTAAACTCAAATCGGATAGAATTGTCAAATTGCTGGAAATTTTTTAGAGAAACATGATGGTTAAAAGGAAAGAAGAACATAAGCCGTAAATATCATGATTTTATGGAAAAAATTACAACGGCTGACCGACAGGACTTGAACCTGCGATCTCCGCTTCAGTACAACTGCGCATCAGCCAATTACACCACGGGAAACGTGATGCTTTCTTTGTTCACTTTTCATCTCTCTGTTGTTTCTCTATCAGAACCCATCGACTCGGGATTGTAGCCCAAGCGAGCACATCAGCACCAACACGTGTAAAGGGTCTATGTTCATTTATGACGTTTCGAGAAAAACGCGTTTGAAAGTTTTGCAATCATTTTTAAATCGCTTATTAAAATTCGCGAGGAACCTTCCAAGTCTATATCGTCAAAACGGTGCATAGGATCATTCTAAATATGTTTTTAACGATACGACGGTGTTATCATGGAAAAATAGTTCGCAATTGTTCATAGACCCTAGCAGGAGTATGAAATTCGTCTGAATGTTTTATACACCCTTTGCTTTGTACTGTATGTCTCATATTTGTGAGTGAGATGGAGATAAAATTTCCCCTATTTTTTGACAAAAGCTTATGGTTCTCGCTATAGGAGTAAGTGAATAGCTTTCCGCATTCTTCCCCTTTTAATGTTTTGCATCTAGAATCTAGACCGTTTGCTTTGTTGTGGAGTAAAGGGTGTATAAAACAATCTGTTTGAGGATAATGTCATTTTATGGCTCTCATTTTTTTAGATCCTTTGCTCAAACTGCATTATAAATCTTACGAAAACTGAAAAACTAAAAACAGTTTTTGTGTTAAGTAGAGCTTATATTGAGCTTTTTGAATCTACTAAAAACGGGTTTTGTGTACTTTGTCTTTTATACCCTTTTCACATGTTGGTGCTGACATGGTCGTCTTGCCGCTAATTACGGTCAAATTGGTGAAGTAAAAATGATTTATATAAAGATTCCCAACTTTTACGAAAATCGGGAGACAAACAAAAAATAAGAGCCACCATCAAATATGATGGCAGGAATGCAACTAAAATACAGTGAACACTGTAAGCAGAGAAAACTCATGTTCAGTTTATATTGCACGGCGGAAAACATGTACTCAATTGAGACTTTTTAAGCACAGCAATCAAAAGACCCATTAACAATAATTCATTTCCACTCAAAAATTATCGTGTCAGAAATGAGGGAGCGCATTGTTTCATGCGTAATGCACAAAATGGGATTGCGCACTTTGGATCCGTGGATTGTGACATTTGTGCGACATTTAAAATCAGTATTTAAATCAGTATATTTTTTTTTTCTTCGCGCTATCCGCCTTTTGTGACTGCAAAAGATTGCACAAAATCCAACTTTGAAAAAATATCAATCTCAGCCTGATTCTTACACTTTAAGGAACACTCAAAATTTGCAAAATTAATAATGAAATAATATTTTTTTTTAATAGTGACACGTCTGTCCCTAATTTTGATATATAAAATCGATTGCTCGTCTCTCAAGATACCCATGTGTAAATTTTCATCACAATCCGATGCATAGTAACACCAATATCGCTAAAACAATATTTGTCTCGTATGGATGACCCCCTTCAAATCATCCGAAAATCTAAAAACATTTTTCATCATTCCTGTTCCTAATGAGCATCCATGCCAAATTTCAGCTTTCTAGATCTTAAGACGGCTGAGTCTATAGAGGACGAACAAACATACAGAAATTGTTATTTATTTATATAGATTCGGATTTAATTTCATTGGTTTCCCAAAAATTCGATTCAATTTTATGAATCTGTTGAGCGAAACTCGTTAATGTAAGGTTTGAGCCGTTGACTTCGATGTCCGTGTTTCAGAAAAAGTTGTACGTATATCGAAATAAGATATAATCATTTTATTTTAGGACAATACGAAAAAAATCTTGATCATTGAATATGAGCTCAACCCCATTCAAGTTTGTCAATCAGAATAAGATATAATTCAGATTAGAGAAACTTAAAACGAAAATTTGGAGTACTTAATTATAACTGAATCAGATGTAAATATCTTGGTGAGATACGTTTGAGTTATTATTTTGATATGCTTTCCTGATCGGGCGTGTTTCAGAAAAAGTTGTACGTCTATCAAAATAAGATATAATCATTTTATTTTAGGACAATCCGAAAAAAATCTTTATCATTGAATATGAGCTCAACCCCATTCAAGTTTGTCAATCAGAATAAGATATAATTCAGATTGGAGGCACTTAAAATCGAAAATTTGGAATACTTAATTATAACTGAATCAGATGCAAATATCTTGGTGAGATACGTTTGAGTTATTATTTTGATATGCTCTCCTGATCGGGTAAACTTTCGACATGCATTATTCCTCCATACCGGAATGCGATCGATTTTTTGTTATTCCTGACCAAAACCTCAATCCAACCGTGTCTATCAAGCTTACCCTTAATATGAAACCTGACTTATTACCCATTTTGTTCGGCTTCTATATGATTTTTTCCAAATCCACCAAATCATATAAATCCCTCCATCAAAACTGTTTTGCATCTTACTGGTAGCTGGCAACAGGACGAATAAAAGAATACCAGAAATCCCGAAAAGTGGAATCCAAATTTTTTTGCCCACACTTGCACATACACACACAATTTCCGGAACCATCTAATGGGGTACCACGAAAAAAGACGGAAATGACACTTAGCTTGGTCGCTCGCCCAACTTCTAGAGAGCGTAAGTCCTCGGAAGCAGGAAAAAATATCCCTGACGGAAAACCCTTTTCACGCATCCTTTATCAGTGGGGATCTGCTGCAAAATCTCCGCCAAGCAACGACGACGACGTCAAGCATAAATTTGCTAGACAAAAATGCGTGCTTCACAAAAGTCCAAAGATGGAAGAGACTGTACTCGCAGTCGGGGTGAAGGATCGAATTTTCGGTAGCAAAGATAAAAATATAATAACGGAGTGGTTGGAAAGGATGAAATATAAATGTACAGCCACACATTATTTCCACTCAAGTACCTCAAATCCTGTGAGTGAATCATTTTCGCCGTCTGAGTGGAACAAATTCACGGTCCTCGAATCCCGGGAGCCTGCCGGAGAAAAAAAATTCGCCACTTGGTTATTGTAAACTCGTGATTCCACATGGTGCAGGTTCAAGAGAAAATCTGAATGGAAATATTTCAGAGAAGTCTCATCTTTTATCTGTTATTTGAAAATGATGTCAACAAATTTGAATTTCTGTAAACTATCTATTGTGTATTTACTTTAATTAAATAATTTCTTATCAATAACAATGCTCAAATCTCTGAAAAGTTGTCAAAGAAATTTTAAGCCTTTAATGCGCAGTGTTGTTTTAAAACAACACTTATGAAAATATACAAATTTCTGAAACGCTATAGGATATTGTGTGAGATATTGAACGAAGTATGCGGAAAAGTTGCTTAAATCATTTGCATTTTTTTAAATAGTGTTGGTTTCTTGTCGTTGTTTCTTTAGATATGCATATTCTCACCATTTTTTTTTATCTCAATCAATCAACACCTTCCTGCACCCAATCAACAAGGTTTGGAAGAAATTTGCAAAATCGTATTGAAATGAATTAGGAATTTCTTAAATTGTTTTTTGCAGATATGTCGTGAGACGGAATACTATGTAAATAAAATAAAAACTTAAATTTTTTTTCAACTTTGATGGGCCATAACTTATATAATATTCAAAATAACAACTTCAAACCTGTTCAGTTGTGTTATTCGTGATATGTGCTTTATAAGTCATGAGTTTAAAGGGTTAAATACATATGACCTATTCCAGGCAACAACCCCCAGTTCTCATCGATCATTATTTACTAAAAAAAAGTCACACTGTCTATAAAGTAATTATTCAAACATCACTTCTACTAATAAAATAACTTGTTTATAGAAAACTTAAGCTTCAAAATCATTGGTGCATTGTGTCGTCGCGACTTCAAACACTCGCATATCAATCATAATTTTATGAAGATAATTACTTTTATATAAATATGTAGAGATTTTTTCAGCTTTCGAACGTAAATTTTCTACAAAATGTCACGGCCACTCTGGCATATCTATGATGGACTCGTTAAACTTAAGGAAATCATTTTTCAAACGGTAATTTTCGAAATGTTTTAAAAAACACACACACTTTACAAATTTCATCCCAACGAACATCATAAATAATAACTTGCACATAATATTCACGACATCCACCAACTCATACACAAAACATTTCATTCATATTTTCTCATTTAAAAAGCCCCGTTATAGTTAAGCTTTTACTCTGAAAAACAATTCGATTAAACTTTAATCAATCAGTAATGGTCATGATAAAAGATTCTATAAAAAAAATAACGTAAATTTTACAATCGTTCCGAATTAAAGAAAATGTATCTGCTAAACAAAGAGCACAGAAAAAAAATAAAAAAAAAAAAAAAATAATGAAAATTTCAAATATTGAAACTTTGCTGTTTAAGACACCTGTTACTTATTCCTGATTAAAATAATTCAATATCAACAGGAACTTATATTAAAAATTTCTTCCTTAAAAACAACAACAGGCCAATTTGTTTTTACTAAAATTCAAATAACTACGTTATCACACTGTCGGCCAAAAGTTTGGGATCACCCTTTAAAATACATGAACATTTTGTTCGGTCATATCTTAGCCTTCTTATGACATAACGATAATCTTTTAATCTCATTCGAAAGATCGTGAGCAAAACCTTCTTCGTATGTTTTTGGCAAAATGTATCTACATATATGTTAACTTTATATGACTTAAACTTAGCTCAACGCTGGAACATTTTCCAAAATGATCTTTTTAAGTGTTGTTGGCTACCAAATAAGCCAAACAGATCTGCAATAAACTTTGTGAGTTTCATCACTGTTTCGTGTTCAGTCACTGAGTCTATTTGATGACTGGCTGAAACTTGAAACCTACCTACCTACCTAAGGGTCCAGCGCCGATTGACCGGCGCATAGGGCTGAGATAAAAGATCTCCACTGCTGGCGATCCGGAGCCAGCGTCTTCACTTGCTGCCAGCCAAGGTTCTCGTCAACTGTGCGGATTTCAGCGGCTAGACTTCGCCGCCACGAGCTTTTGGGCCTGCCTCTTCTTCGATGCCCATCTGGATTCCAGTCAAGCGCCTCTCTGCAAATCTCGTTTTCATCTCTTCGCAGCGTGTGCCCAATCCATCTCCACTTACGTTCCCGAATCTCGATTTCTAGCGCCTTTTGATGACACCGGCGATGAAGTTCAATGTTTGAGATCCAGTTGCCAGGCCACCAAGCGCGGATGATGTTCCGCAGGCAGCGATTCACAAAAACTTGCAGTTTTCGCGTCGTCACCGCATATGTGCACCAAGTTTCACACCCGTACAGCAATACGGATTTGACGTTTGAGTTGAAGATTCGGATCTTAGTTCGTAGAGATATCTGGCGTGACCGCCAGATGTTTCGGAGACTCGCAAACGCAAATCGGGCTTTTCTGATCCGGGTTTCGATGTCCTTCTTGGTACCACCATCAGGCGTAATCTGGCTACCAAGATACTGGAAGCACTCCACTGTCTCAACCTGTTGTCCAGCTACCACGAAATTGGAACGATTTTCTGTATTGATTTCCATCGACTTGGTCTTTCCGACATTGATTTTGAGACCTGCTGCCTTGGAGCTTTCGGTGAGGTCGTCGAGTTTGCTCTGCATGACTTGTTGTGTTTGGGCGAGCAAAACAATATCGTCTGCCAGGTCAAGGTCGTTCAGTTGCTCCATGGTTGAAGGATTCCACGGCAATCCTCGGTTTGGTCTACAGTCAATCGATCCAGACAAGATTTCATCCATTACGATGAGAAAAAGCAGCGGTGACAAAATACATCCTTGTCTCACTCCAGCAGTTACCGGGATTGGTTCGGACAAGACACCGCCGTGCAAGACCTTGCACGAAAATGCCTCGTACTGTGCTTCGATGAGATGGACTAGTTTCTCTGGGACCCCTCGTCGTCTAAGAGCAGCCCAGATGTTTTCGTGGTTCAGTCGGTCAAATGCTTTTTCGAAATCAACGAACACCAGCAGAAGAGAGTCCTGGAATTCGTTGATTTGTTCCAGTATTATTCGTAGCGTTGTGATGTGGTCCACACATGATCGTCCGGATCGGAATCCAGCTTGTTGCCGTCGGAGTGTAGCGTCGATTTTCTCCTGGATCCTGTTCAGGATCACTTTGCAGAGTACTTTGAGGGTTGTACAGATCAAAGTTATGCCACGCCAGTTACCGCACTCTGTTAGGTCTCCTTTCTTCGGGACCTTTACGAGGATACCCTGCATCCAGTCGGCCGGGAATGTTGCAGTATCCCAAATGTCAGCGAAAAGACGGTGCAACATTTGTGCTGACAAGGCAGGGTCGGCTTTAAGCATTTCAGCAGGAATGCAATCGATTCCAGGCGCTTTGTTGGATTTCATGTTTTTGATTGCCGCTTCTATTTCAGCCAGCGAGGGCGCTTCCGAGTTGACGCCATTTATGCGACTTACTGTGGGCGCCTCGAGCTGCGGGTTCTGTTGGCCATTGCTATTTGTAACTCGGAAAAGTTGTTCAAAATGCTCAGTCCAACGCTTGAGCTGATCTGTTCGATCTGTCAGCAGCTGACCTGCTCGGTCTTTCAGCGGCATTCTTGCATTAGTCCTTGCACCACTAAGGCGGCGAGAAATATCATATAATAATCGGATATCTCCAATGGCGGCGGCTCTTTCTCCCTCTTCGGCTAGGGAGTTTGTCCAGGCTCTCTTGTCTCGTCTACAAGCTCGTTTAACTGCCTTTTCCAGCTCCGCATATCGTAAGCGGGCGGCTGCTTTGGCTGACCCGGTACATGCCTGCTCAATTCCGACTTTCGCCTTTCTCCGATCATCGATCATCCTGCCAGGTTTCATCCGACATCCATTCACTTCTTCTTCCACGAACTTTACCGAGAGTACCATGGCTCGTCGTGATAAAGGCATTCTTGATTCCACACCACTGTTCTTCGACTGTTCCGTCTGTCGGCAACTCCAAGGCTCGGGATTCTAGCTGTTCAACGTATGCCCTTTTCACCTCTGGATTCTCCAACCGGCGGACGTCGTATCGACACCCGACTTTCTCCTCGCGCCGTTGGACACGCGCAACTCTCAGTCGTATCTCGCCAAGGACGAGGTGATGGTCAGATGCAATGTCTGCGCTTCGTTTGTTGCGGACATCAAGAAGGCTCCTTCTCCATTTTCGACTGATGCAGATGTGGTCAATTTGATTTTCTGTTCGGCCATCTCGGGATACCCAAGTGACCTTATGTGCTGGTCGATGGGGGAAGAGCGATCCACCGATCACCATGTTGTTGTTGCCACAAAATT
This sequence comes from Uranotaenia lowii, assembly GCF_029784155.1. Taxonomy (NCBI): domain Eukaryota; kingdom Metazoa; phylum Arthropoda; class Insecta; order Diptera; family Culicidae; genus Uranotaenia; species Uranotaenia lowii. Next base: position 73,424,536 of record NC_073692.1, read on the forward strand.
CTACAAACAGCTCTCCGTTTTCGCTCATCTGTCCTAGGCCATGGCGCCCCATGATGCGCTCAAAGTCCTGATTATCAGAGCCAATCTTTGCGTTGAAGTCGCCTAAGTGGATTTGAATGTCACCCTTCGGAATTCTCTCAACCACGCTGTTCAATTGACTGTAAAACTGCTCTTTCTCCTGCAAATCGGCAACGTCAGTTGGCGCATAACACTGGACCATTGTAAGGTTTCTAACCCGTGTTCTGAATCTGGCTGCGATTATTCTTTCGTTTATCGGTTCCCATCTTATGAGGGCCGCATGGGCCTGCGGGCTTAACAGGAAACCAACTCCTCGTTCCCGAGTAGCATGTTCTCCTCGTATGCCAGAGTAAAGCAGTACTTGCCCGGACTGTGTCTTGTGTTCTCCAGTGTTAGGCCAACGGACTTCGCTCAGTCCCAATATCTCTAGCTTGAGGCAGCTAGCTTCTCTAGCAAGTTGAGCCAGCTTTCCTGGCTGGGCAAGGGTCAAAACATTCCAAGTTCCAATTCTAGTCCGTGTTTTCATGCTAAAAGTCGTTGCCAAAGTTCCAATTCGGTTATTTCTTCTCTCAGTTTCTGTAACAATACAAGATATCAGGAGCAGTAGGTTGTTAGCCTAAAGTCCCTATCCCGCGATGGGGCTGCCATCTTGGACTTAGCTGGCGGGAGCCGCATTACATAAATTCAGCCGCTCGCTGCGAGACAGACGCTGCTTGAGCCGCCCCTGACCTGGAGAACAGACGCTCGGTTGTTGTTGCACGCCGCCCCTGACCTGGGGAACAGACGCGTGAAACTTGAAAAAGTAGATAAAAACGTTTAAAAATGCATTTTTAAAAAATTGTCGAAAGCTGAAAACCGGTCCCTATAGAGGCATAATGAGAACCCCCGCTGAGGCAGTATGAGCACCATTAATCGAGGCAAGATGAGCATTTTCTGCCGTAGAATGAAGCAAAGAATTTCATCGTTACGTATTCAAACACAAAAGGAGCACAAATATTTCAAAATCGAGTGGGAAGTGAACAGCAAAGATTATAGTGTTCAAATTCTTAATCTGGAAATCTGTCAATGTCTGCCGCGGAATGCCATGGCTCTTGGCGGCTTGTTTGATGGATGTTCCGTCTTGCCTTATTGTGGAAAGAGCCGCTCCCAAGGCCTCTTTTGACCAGCTCTGCCTCCCGGTTTTTTTTTGTATGTTCGTACCATCACTCACATCAAGCACTGACGAGATAAACAAACAAACTGTTGAAGTCGACGAGATGATATTGTGTTAGACAGTGCGCCCAATATGCATTCACGAGAAGTGCTCTGTTCGCCTCTAGTCAACAAATGGAAGTAAAAAAATATTTTTAAGACAATTTAAGTGTAAAATTAAAACTTTAACGATTGCAAAATGTGAGAAACAATCTAAAAATTACGTTTCAGTAAACATATTATCGGTTGAGATGTTTAATCGATCATAACAGCTTAATTTCTGGTGCTCTAAAATTATTATATTTTCGTCACCTGACAATCAAGTTACTTTTTAAAACATAACTTTGTGTATTTGTAAAATAGATTATTTTTCTTTGAAAAAATAATTCCTTGTTAAAAACAGAACTATATCATACTAAATTTTATTTTACAAAATGCGTATTTTCTGAGAAAAGAGGGGTTCTCATTATGCCTCGGGTGCTCATTATGCCCTTATCTCCTCTATTATGTCATAATAAGGCTGAGATATGGCCGAAACATTTTGTTATGTTGTTGAAGGGGTGATCCCAAACTTTTGGCAAGCATTGTATGTAATTAAGCTCAAAATAACGCTTTTTATATGAATTACTTTAGAAAGCCTAAAAAAGTTATATTTCAATGAATAAAAACTATATTACATGGACATCTTTGCTAAACTTTTGAAATAATTTTTGCCACATTCTTAACACTAAATAAACAATGCCTACTTATTCAACCACAATCTACGCACCACAATCTGTTTTTTCTGTCAGCTAGTGTTAATTTTTTTTAGCTAATATTTGTTGAAAGATTACATATAAAAACCTTATAAATCCCGGGCATTTAATCTCAAAACTGACGACCAAAAATCCCGAAAATATACGGGCAAATTTTGTCAAAGCCCAATAGTAACTTAACAAAAATAAAGTTAAAAAAAATGAAAAAAGTCTCTCATCAAAATTTGTCGACAGATTTTAAATCGTATTTAAACCTTCCAAAAAACCTTTCTTGATTTTATAAAACTTTCTAAAAAAAATTCGTTTTTCGAGGCATAATTAAAAAAAAACAACACTAATTGTTTTTTTTAAGCATTTTGCAATAAAATTCGGGCAACCAAGCCGGGCTGGACTGTTCCCGAATTTTAAGTTGAATATCCGAGAAAACCCAGATTAAACCATACAATCTGGCATCCTTATTTTATATATATATATATATATTGAAATATTTTTATTTTCGAAACACCTGTTTTCAATGGATTTTAAACAAATAAATGGTATGGTAACCCCTACATGGCTCTGAATGTTAAAATTTAATGGCAAAATTTAGTAGGCGTTGTAAATCCATAAACATTTAAAATTTTTAGTTAGTGGTAAAAAAAGTTTTCCATACTGGCAGTTTTTTTTTTCAAAGTATTTATAATTTTTGCAGTAAAGAGTTAAGCTTAGTTGAAAAGCCTAATAAATTGAAAATCCTATTTTTTGTATTTTTTTTATTTCTTTTATTGTCGTTTAAACGTTCTTATGTAATTCGCGACTTATATCAACAATGCAGTTGGCGGACAGTCATTGAAAAACTTATCCGATACAATTGTGATCGATGTTTACTCTTGGACTCGAACTCACGGACATCGGCTCAGGAAGCAACTGACTTGCCAACATATACATACATATCATACATATTATACATATTATTTTGTAAAATATTTAAATAATAATATTATTTTTTAATTAACTTTTTAAAAAACCTTTCAAATTTCAATATGCTCCAAATCATTATTAAATCGCTCCGAAAATAATTCTGATGTTCAGAGAGCAAATATACTGTCGATTTTCATCAAAATTTATTGTGTAATGGGATGTTTGGCCCAAATTACTCACATACAGGCATTTTTACGAATCATACTTTCAACATGAACATTCGAACCAATGCAAAAACTACTGTAAACTTCTTGATACATGAAATCATTTCAAAGATGTCACTGGTTGATGAAAATTAGTTTAGGAAAAAGGTTGTTTGCCGATTTGTACCCTTATTTATAACACATTAAGGATCGCGATTAAATCTTTGCCGGAGAATGCCGAAATTTTGCATGTTATAAACCAATTTCAATAAAACTGTTATATTACTTTTGAGTTCTTTTTCAAAAATATTTCTGCTGAAAAACTTTGTTTCTAGACTGCAGTTTTCTTAAGATATGAAAATTTTCTTTTGCCGTAAGTATAGTTAAAACGGTATTAATATCAAAAACCGGTCTTACCGAGCAGTTTTCCTATACCAAATGGATCACGGTTTTACGTTCTTCATAAACCGGTATTGTTAGCATGGGGGAATAACCATGAAGAAATAACATAACTTATTTTAATATTATAGTAATTATTTTTTCAAAGACGGACCCACTTATTTTATTATTCTAAAGTTAACACTGTTGACTAGAAATCGATGTATTTTTCTCAACTCTCCACAGGTATTGTCAAAATGAAGGGTGGAATTCTTTTAAGGTAAATGAAATAACATGCAAACATAGACTAAAATCTGCGAAAATCATGCTTTTTTTCATGCTTTGGTGTTGGAGAAAAAATGGAAAACAATGTTCTTGAAAATTGAGATTGGCCCTTATTCTGCGCCGCGGGTGACGTGATGATAGTCGAGTTACCCAAGTCACTCTATTCCAGCAGTCGGTTTAGGTGAGGATTGTCACTTCGGATGAACTTTGTGAGTTCTTACCCTATTCTCGTAGTCACCTTGGGTGAGAATCGTCGCATTCAGGTGACGATTTTAGGTGAGAATTGTCGGTACCTATTCAGGTGGTGGCGAGATAGGAATTCAATCGAAAATTTATGTAAATCAGAATATTAGGCTCTAAATAGTAGATTATACTAATGAATGATAGTTTTGGAAACAAAATGAAACAAATTTATTAGCAAATATGATTTTTAAATATATTGAAACTTTTTCATTGCTATCTAATATATGTAATTTGAATTGGAATACTGAATGGAAAGAATGATCTCCATCCAAAATTCAGGAAACCTGATTTGCGAAACGTTAAAAAGATGAAATGACGAGAACTTTGAAAATCAAATATTTGTACCTTTAATTTTTGTTTCACTTATAATAATATGCCATGCTAAGAAATATTTTTTTTAAATAAAAAAATGTGGAATTCAAGTGAAGGATACAGGTGAGGATTACCGGTATCAATAAGCGACAAGTCAGAACATTTAAACAAAAATGAATTTCCTGGGAAGTTCCAAAGAAAAATAAGCCGTTAATCAAATCAATTGAATTCTTTTTTTTTTATTTGGTTCAATGCTTTATTAATAACTTTTTGAAAATCAAATTGAAATATGGATTCGACGCTAAAGCTGAAGCACAATTTTAAGTGGTTTTCGAATTCGAATCTGGAATCCAATTTTAAGATTAATTGAAAACAGGACTCAGGTTTATGTTACCGATATCTGACATTTGAATCTGATGCTGCTGCTGCTATTTTGTTGTTTTCGATAAGTGCTCGGCATTCCATGATCTTCTATCTGGTACGCGATAACTTACAATTTCCGGCATGCCTCGGGGGTAACCTCGGTTGGGGAAAATATATAAACCGGCAGCATTCGCCATTACTGAAAACTAAAAAAAAAGTTATCTTCTCTTGGATGATCAAAACACAAATTATTTTACATACCTGATAACCCTTTTGGAAATGTTTAACAAACACCGCCTTTTTTGCATTGTTTTTTGGAGCAGCAGCCGTCGGCATCTGCTTTTGTTTTTTCGGCAATATGACCCAGTTCCGAGCCCAGCTTTGATGAGCGAAATTTACACTTACGTCGCATAAATCGTCCTTTTATCACCCTCAAGCAGCTTACTGTGACCGTATAATCCGATGATGGCCATTTTCGAACCGAAATTTTAATCCGTTACACAAAAAAACAATTCGGAAAATCCGGAGCGAGAACAAAATCAAAACAGCACCAGCTAAATTCTACCATTTTGACAGATGCGCTCATTCGGTCACTCACCTAGAATGAACCTCTGTCACTTTACCCGCATCGACTTCGGGAATAAGATGACAAATCTCACGGTGACTCGAGGTGAGGTGACAATCATCACGCCACGCGCGGCGCAGAATAAGGGCCATTGTCAACACATATTAAGAGTGAGCGAGAGCTCTCACATCTACTGATGAAGAGAATTCCCTTCTCCTGAAAAGTCTGTTGCGCTAACTCAGTTTATTCTTGGTACGTTCACGAGAAAAGATGCTGCTCTCCGAATGAAAGGTCCCAGGGGTGTCCTGATTTTCTAGAATCCGTCCTGATATTAATTACAAATGATATTGTAATAAAAACAGTTTAACCTCTAAAGCAATGGTAATCATCGGTTCAGATGATATTTGAACGGTGTTTTTCGGTATAAACTACAAGCCACCTAACTTCTTATCTCTTCTGTTGCATAAATTAAGGCGTATACTGCACCGCTTTTTCGCCTTAATTTATGCAGTCTAAGAAGAGCTGCATTTCATTTCCACCAATCTACTGGTGTCCTGAAAAATTCTGTTTTTTGTCCTGATTTTTTGACGAAACCACTTGGCACCTCTTCTTCGAACGCTACCTTTTGCCAGAAAAAAGAATCCAAAACAGCCAACAGCAGTGGGCATGGTAGCGGGTTAGATATTGTTTTTATTTTTTCTACGTTGTGTGGTGGGAGTCTAAATATTTTTTTTTTCTTCATTTACTCTGAGGTGTATGACTGAAACACAGGGCGCACTTCGTTTAGAATTCTCTTTCTCCCACTCAGATGCGAATTCTCTCACACTTGCCGTCCGAGTCACTTAGAGCTCGTATAAACTCGGGTAACGAGTGGAGCACGATCAGCGAAAGAGGATTACACTCGCAAGACGAACTGAAAACGGTATTGTTTTCTCCCGGCTCTTTGTTGTTTGAGAAGAGCCGACCAACCATGTGGTCCGTTACCCTATGATGTACACCAGTTGAAAAAAAAAATATAGAAAGGTTATCGACAAATTCAAAAAGTGCTTCTTAATTTAAAGACAAGTCGAGAATTATTATTTGCATATGAACTTAATTTTTTTTCCTGAAAAAACTATAATTAATAATTTTCCAAAATTTTGTTTCCAAAGGTTTTCATTCCGGAAAGGTGTAATCCTATTTTTTTCCTCTGTTGAATGTTTTCAATAGAAATCATTCAAATAAACATCGTAAAGTGATTAGTTGTCTAGATAGAATTCTACACGTAAAATAAAAAAAGGTAAAATTTACCTTTTTGCAAGGTGATTTTTTTCCACCCAGCTTTCTCGGTAAATTTTAAGTTTTTTTCACCTAGCAAAAAGGTTAGTTTTACCTTTTATCAATTCACCTAGCAAAAAGGTGAATTTTACCTTTTTTGCATTCACCTAGCAAAATAGTAAATAATACCGTTACACCACCCTCTGGTTTAGAAGGTAAATGTTAACTGGGTTTGGTTGGTTTCTTCAATAAAAATAAAACAAAATTCGTTCAAGAATTGGTATTTATTTAAGATAATAGGGACTTTTACCTTTATAATTAATTTTGGAATGCAGAAAATTATTGTAGCTTCCTCACGGTCACATTCTTCGAGTTCTTCCGAGGAACCTTGGCCGCTGAATCCTCTTGCAATCCTTCACATTCATATCCTTCTCCTTCGATTGATCCGGTTAGGTATCTACCGCTTTTCCGGAATGATCTGTGGGATGTTCCAGAATGTCGGCCAATCTGTAACAAAAGCAAAGTATTATGACGAGAACCATGTAGCACTATCAAAGAAATCTAAGAAAACATTTACCGTTCTGTTCCGATTTTCACATATTGGGCACAAAACCAAACTTGCCCCTGAATGACAAAACAGCTTAACCTCAATAAACGGGTTCGGCAAATTGTTACCTTTTTTCAAGATGAACTGTACCGTTTTGTTTAGCTTAATCCAGGTCAACTTCACCTTGCTACGAGGTAAGTTTTACCTTTTTAGATTCACCTTTTTTTCTAGGTGGATTGTACTTTTTTCGAGCTCGATTCAGGTAAACTTTACCTCGCTGCGAGGTGAGTTTCACCTCGAAGAGGTAGAAGTTACCTTTTTGGCTTTCACGAGCGTTCACCTTTTTATCTCGGTAAATTTTACCTTTTTATTATTTTCCGTGTATGTCTATGTATATTCTGTCTAGTACCGAACGAAACCATCCAACGAAGTCTGTAAGCTCCACATCAAATGCTACAGCTTAACGTGCCTCCTTCTAAACAGTGGCCCTTTGAAAACGATATGTTTCCTTTTATTGAATTTTTGAAACTTTGATGATTTTGAGGTCCTCGTAGAATCCATTGATACACTGTTCGGGAGGAATAAGATTCCAAATAATATCGAAACATTGAATGTACGAAAGTGATAAATAATATCCAAATCGAAATACAAATTATAAGAGCGAAACCTCATTCGACTATTAACTAAGAGCCTTCGGCTCATCACCCAAAGTACGTGATAATTTCGGCAAACGTACGTACCCATATCAAATAAGCCCAATTCCGGGGGTTGAATTTCCAACGGAGTCGTAAATTAATTAAATCGAATCGTTTTTCATGGTTAGACCTCTCCGGGAAAGACGCGTGCCCTTTTTCGCGTGTGCTGCTTCCCATAATACGTGGCGTGAATAATTTATTGGACCCCCCCTCGTCGTTGTTGTGTTTTTCATATGAACGCGGATTTTCGTCACCACTCAAATGCTGGGTATCATCCTCAAGTGTTATACGTGTATGTGAAGGCACGAAATTGTGGTCGCCTGGTAAGGTTAAATCCATCACCCAAAGTCTACCCGAAATATCCCTTCCCGAAATGATTCAGACCTTTGCATGATGTGATTCAACATAACGACAACAACAAGCACCCCGAAAGAAAGACGGCTCTCTTGCGGTGGCTCAAGGATGATACAATTCGCACACACGTTTGGTCTGGGTTGACTCTTTACACGAGAGAGATGGGAAGATTAGAGGATTCTGCTCGGTACAGCTGAGGCAGAATTTGCCATGCAAAGGCCGCTTTTAAAAATGATTATTCCGGCGAAAATAATGGGGGTATGGTTGCTGAAAATATAATTCAACGTCGCATTTCCATTCATTTCAACTTTAAACGGTTCACAATTTGGGGGATGAAAATTTGTTGGAAATTAAAACTGCTCAGGAGAATTACTATACCTTCTTTTGTTTAAGAGAAGAGTATTTTCAAATATCCGAATCTCATCGAAAAAATGAAGCAGGAGTTCGTTTTTTAAAGTTTCTCCATTTTCTGTAATTGATTTTTTGAAAAGTTTTCAACAAGGGAACCGAATGTTGTACTGTGCATAGATTTAAACAAAATTACGTGAATTACATAGGTTGTAGATTTTCCATCAATTGTTAAAATCACTAGTCAATTTTAGAAATGAGTACCAAGATCACGGATATTGTAGTTCGTAGTTTTCTATGGCGACCGTCGAAAATTATTCTGTTCAGATACCGAAAAATAGACTGACATGGAAAATGAAGAAAACAAAATCACATTCTTCAATTTTGCATGAGCTGACTGTCTTTTTGACTCGTTGAATAGTATGTTCTCTGGGGCCTGCCTAATGTCGTCGCGATGTCGGCTTCAGTTATTTCGAAGCTTAGTAAGATCTAATACCTAGTATTCAATTATAAAACCATCATAGTCTAAAGGTTATAAACGTAGCACTTTATAATAGATAGTTCGAGAAAACAAGCTTTCAATATTTTGTATTGCGCTTATTTCCGTACATTCTTAGAAAAATTTTGGTTTTTACTCACAAACAAGTATTTGAAAAATGTTCAAAAATCTTATAATAGCACCAAATAATGCTTAAAACATCATCATTTCTAAAATGATAAATTTTGCACTTAGGTTGCCCTAGGTTAAGGTGGCCAAAATTTTTTCAGCACTTATCCGGGCTATTTTGTCTAAAAACCTGGCAAAGTCCGGGCATTTGATCTCAAAATTATCAACCATAAATCCGGGCAATACACGGAAAACTTTGTCAAAACCCAGCAATTACTAATCCAAAATTGAGAAAAAAAAACTTGAAATAAAAATTTCCATCAACACTTTTTAGCAAATTTTAAATCGTATTTTAGATTTCCACAAAACCTTCCATAGTTATTTTTATTAAACTTGTTAAAAAGAACGATTTTGACGCATAGATAAAAAAAATTACAACAACATTTGTCTTTTTTATTCAATTCGGCAAATACGGTGAATGAATCCCGAAAAAATCTGAGCTTTTGTCAATGAAATCCGGGCAACCAGACCAAACCGAACTTTTCCCAAATTTTGTATCAAATATCCGAGAAAACTGGGATAAAACCAAACAAGCTTACCCTAGATTGGACGAAGAAATGTTTTTAAAGGGAATCGATGTGATTTTTAGACAAAAAACATACAATAACCATCATTTTCGCAAAACCGCAAAGTACAGCTTTTAACAGATCATAAACCCAAAAAATTAAAATATTGAATTGGGTTCATTATTATACATTTGAGTTGTTTGATTGCTGTTCCAGCGTATACCAATACGCTTGAAGAATACTCCAGAAGAATCTATGTTCAGCAAGCTTAGTTACTAGCATGTTCCATTATAGAAAGTTCCAGAATATTCCATTACTATTTAGCATATTCTACCATAGAAGATTCCAGAATGTTCCATTCCTATATCATTGTATTTCCGATGTTTCTAGAAAGTTCCATTATAATCCTTAGAAGAATCTAGAATGTTCCATTCCTATATCATTGTATTTCCGATGTTTCTAAAAAGTTCCATTATAATCCTTAGAAGAATCTAGAATATTCTATACGTAATTTATTGGTATAATTCCGTCGTTTCCAGAACATTCCATTAGCATATAAATACAGATTCGAGTAATTTGTGAGTTAGTATTATTCTGCATTTTAATGAGTATTGTTCCGCCTTTCAGTGAGTATTATTCCAACCTTCAGTGAGTAGGGGGAAGTGTTCCTAAATGCGCATGTTGGGTAATATGCGCATACAGCCGATAGACGATATGGCTAGAGACTCATCATATCTAATCAGTGCAGTTTGAAGGTAATACGCTTTTAACACATGGCATGAAAAAATTAAATTGTTATATAAAGTCGAAAAAATTTAAAAATTCAAATAAGATTTTTGTCAGTTTTGTTATAATATATTGAACTTTAATTATTGTGCGTACAGGTTCTGTGAACAAAAATTTTAATGGTTTTTCTTTCTCATTCATCTGGAAATCGGAAATTCAACAAATTAAAGCTTTTGGCAAAGTTGTAGATGATAAGATATTGGAATAAGAGACAGGTTCTGAATGCCCATATCAAGGCAGGTTAAATGCCTATATCAAGAAAAATAGATTAGTCTTATAAATTTTTCACTTTCTATCATTTAAACATTAAATCTACGCTCAAATCACGATCTTATAGCGAAAAAAGAAGAACTTCATACTGATCCGATAAAAATACAATATGAACAAAATATTACCATGAAATATGGCCATATTGCATACTTAACTATGTTTCATGCAAAAGAACTGGTGATGTAAAAAATTTCACCAAAATTTCAGCCTTGAAGTATGCTTAACATCCATTTCTAGCATTTTCAATTAAATAATTTCAAAATATTGCAACTGTAAATGATATATAGCTTAAAAAATAAATATGCGCATTTAGCCCGCCGGTTTCGGAAATCGGCTATTTTGACTTCTTTTATTATAAAATTATTTTCACAAAAAGTGTAAGAGATTTTAACAAAAAATTTGCTCTTACGTATAGAAAACAGATGTCCACTCATGTGCATATACTTTTCATACTCCTATCTATTCGAATATGGGAGAAAATGAGTGCTTTCCTTAATATGCGCATATAGCCCGCCTCTCCCCTACAAGTGCATCCCCAAGTTTGTTTCCTAAGTGAGAATAAAGTGTTCCCAAATACAAAAGTGTGGTTTTGTGAATCCAAGTAGAAAGTTATCCCTATCGTCGTCAGTGAGGTTACCAGAACTTTGGACTGTTGTCGATGTTAGAGTTACCAGTACTCTAACCGAGTTTTCCTGCCAACATTTGAGCTTTCCGTTTCCTGCAACGGAACAATTGCAGTAGTTCAAATTCTATTAATTTTTTAATTTCTTAAATTTCATCATTGTAAAACTATACTTTATGATTTGTTTTATTTTCGATTGTTTTGAACCATTCACAATAAATACACAATTTCAACAAAAAAGAATACATTTGATTATGGCATGGCATTGCATAATATGGCAATGTACCTTATAAATTAAAAACTTTAAAAGACTTATAAACTATTTGTCTAAGTGTCTTCGCCACTCAATTGCCGGCATTTCCTCAAGAGGGCTTTATTTTCAGTGTTCAGTAAAAATGTGCATATGTTCGTATGTGGAAAATATAAACTTTGCAAAGTTTATTTCGAATTTATGTTTAAGAGTTAGTCAAAAGAACACATTTGATAAGGCGTTATTAAGTGTCCAATACAGCGCTCATATTTTGTAAAGAGCTTTGAAGCAAATTCTATTTTTTTTGGGAAGTTGAGGTGCATAAGGGTGAGTTTCAACCAAAACTATTTGACAACAGATTCAGATTGCTGAGAAAATTTTACACAGTGAAATATTCTGATGATAAGCTTTCATTGGTCAGCCATCCTAAAGCTTCGAATATTTGATATTTTGGGATAAAATTCCCAAATTCCAGTACTGAAATCTAAAAACATTCGAATCTCTAGAGATGCTTCACCACATAATATTTTCTTGCGTAAAATGAAATCAGCAATCTAAATCTGTCGTTGGTTTTAGCCGATACTTACAAAATAGTGAAATAAGGTTCAAAAATCTTCACAAATATAGGAGTGCAGTTATTGAAATTGGACGCCCAATAATGTGCAAAATTTGTGCTATTGGCGTCCTCTTAAAGCATTAATTCGAAAAAGAATGTAAAGTTTAAGTTTTCCAATATGCACATTGTTACTTAACATATAGCGGACCAAATACGAGATATCTCGTTTTTCGTTTTCCGCAAATGTGCAACATACAGAATCATCGCTAAAATGTCATTGAAATTATATTCTGAAAAAAATAACAAACAAATAACACTTTCGATAACTCAATGATACTATATTTGATGACTTTGGTTCATTGGATTCTTAGATATAAAATGTCGAATGGTATTGACGTATTTCGGCTTCGACTTCTTCGGCGATAATGGCAAGTGGTCACCAGGGTGACCCTATTTTCCAACTTTATTGAAAGCTCACACCTTCCGGTCTTGATCCAATTAATACTTAATTACTTAATAGTGTAAAACGTCGTTCTAAATCACTTCACAAGGGGATACCGAGGCGGACTTTACTTAACCGACGCGAGTCAACTGGCTCTGACTAACAGCAGTTTTTCTAAGTCACTTGGACTTGGAATCGCTAAGGGCTTTCTTTTTAGCGGTGTTCATCGATCCCATGGTCCTAGAATCGCTAAAGTAAAAAGGCGTTAATCAGTGGTTGAACAAAGACTGTTTATTGAATAATTTTCGGATTTCTTTTATAGCCAAAAATATGTTTATGTTTCAGTTTTGGTGTTTCCAGAAGTAAAGTAGCAAAATCCCTGGGACGGTTTTTTATGGTAAATATTTTGGTTAGAATGCAATTCAGCATCTTTTAACATTGTACTTAATAAGCTCCTCTGCCTGGGTCAGCTGTGCGCCCGCGACAGTAAGGGAAAACGCGTCAGCATAACATGCATTCAACGATGGTTCGTTCCGGGTCTGCTTTGCTGCCCGATCGCGTATGGATGTTATTGTTTTTAAATGAAGGTTGACTCATTGGGTTTTAATTTGGATTGAGAGCTGATTTGCGTGTTAGGTATTTAGTAGCATGGGCAGTGATGCCAACTGTTTTACAGAAATGTCTGGACGATTTTGAAAAAATGTTTAGAAAAGCCTGGAAAAGTCTGGATAGCAAACTTTATAGGTGATGACCGTTTTTTTTTTTGGTCGCAAGATCGCTCCATTGCAGTCTAGGGAAAACACTCATTACTTCATAATAATCATAAATTCTATACACTATCAATGCCTGAGACTATTGTGATGATGTCGACGGTGCTACTATTTATGCTTTACTTCCTGTTTTACTATCATCTACGAGGCATTCCTCACTCTTCAATTACTAATTCGAATCATTTTTTGCCATTTTGCAACGAAAATTATGAATTTGGATTGTTTGTCAGAAAATTCATATCGAAACTCAAAAGTCTGGAAATGTCTGGAAGAAATGACAAAAGTCTGGAAGTCTGGAAACCTAAAAAAAGTCTGGCAAAAGTCCAAAAAGTCTGGAAGATCCAGAAAAAATCTGGAAGGTTGACATCACTGAGCATGGGTAGGTACATAGTTCAATAGTCCCACGTACGTCAATTCTCCGGCGCATAGTGCCAAAATGAAAGACCTCCACTGTTGACGATCCGGAGCCTGCGGCTTCACTTGGCCCCAGTCAAGATTCTCGTCGACAGTTCGAATTTCGGCGGCTAGGTTTCGCCGCCACAAGTTTAGAAGTCTGGCTCTCCTTTGATGTAAAGCGCCTCTCTGCAAATCACGTTCTCATCTCTTCGTAGCGTGTTCCCAATCCATCTCATCTCCACTTACGTTCCCGAATCTCGATTTCTAGCGCCCTTTGATGACACCGGCGATGTAGTTCCTCATTCGAGATCGATTTGCCAGACCACCTAGCGCGGATGATACTCCGTAGGCAGCTATTAACAACGCGTCGTCACCGCATATGTGCTCCAAGCTTCACACCCGTAAATCAATACGGCTTTGATATTTGAGTTGAAGATTCGAATTTTCGTTCGTAGAGATATTTGACGTTACCGCCAGATGTATCGAGGACTCATAAACGCAAATCGGGTCTTTCTGATCCGGGTTCCGATGTCTTTCTTGGTACCACCATCAGGCATTATCTGGCTACCAAGATACTGGAAGAACTCCACTTTCTCAACTTGTTGCCCAGCCACCATGAAACTGGAGGGATTTCCTGTATTGATCTCCATCGACTTGGTCTTTCCGACATTGACTTTGAGACCTGCTGAATTGGAACTTTCGGTGAGGTCGTCGAGTTTGCTCTGCATATCCGGTTGTGTTTGGGCGAGCAAAACAATATCGTCAGCCAGGTCAAGGTCGTTAAGCTGCTCCAATGTCGAAGTATTCCACGGCAATCCTCGGTGGTCTACAGTCAATCGATCCAGTCAAGATCTCATCTATTACTAGTTATGAGGAATAGTAGCGGTGATAAGATGCATCCTTGTCTCTCTCCAGCAGCTACCGGGATTGTATCGTATTTACTGTGATCCGATGAGATGGACTTGTTTCTTTTTGACTCCTCATCGTCTAAGAGCAGCCCAGATGTTTTCGTGGTTAAGTCTGTCGAATGTTTTTCTCGAAATCTACGAACACCAGCAGAGGAGAGTCCTGGAATTCGTTGATTTGTTCCAGTATTATTCGTAGCGTTGTGATGTGGTCCATACATGATCGTCCGGATCGGAATCCAGCTTGTTGCCTTCGGAGTGTAGCGTCGATTTTCTCCTGGATCCTGTTCAGGATCACTTTGCAGAGTACTTTGAGGGTTGTACAGATCAACGTTAAGCCTCGCCGGTTACCGCACTCTGACAGGTCTCCTTTCTTCGCGACCTTTACGAGAATACCCTGCCTGGAATGTTGCAGTATCCCAAATGTCGGTCTTAGGCGCTTTGTTGGATTTCCTGTCTTTGATTGCCACTTCTATTTCAGCCAGCGAGGGCGCTCCGAGTTTACACTATTAATGCAACTTACTGTTGGCGCTTTGAGCTGCGGGTTCTTTTGGCCATCGCTAGTTGTGGCTCGATAGAGTTGTTCGAAATGCTCAATCCAACGTCTGAGCTGATCAGTTCGATCTGTCAACAGCCGACCTGCTCGGTCTTTCATTCTTGCATTATTCTTCGCATGCACCACTAAGGCGGCCAGAAATTTTGTATAGTAATCGGATATCTCGATTATTGGAGGCGGCCCTTTTTCCCTCTTCGGCTAGAGAGTTTGTCCAGGCTCTCTTGTCTCGTGTACAAGTTCGTTAAACTGCCTTTTCTAGCTCCGCATATCGTATAAGGTATTTTCAGTTTTGGCAAAAAAAAAATTAAAATGAATTTTCGAACTTTTGCTATTATTTCAAGTTTCAGTCATTTAGGAAGTAGATTTTTTAGTGTCTGAAAACGAAACAATGATGTATCTCACATATCAAAGCTGTTTTCTATAGTCAAATAAGTGTCATTCTTAAGGTGGCAATTATGCCCTTATCTCCCCTATACAATTTTGGTGAAAGTTTCGACTCATGTTTTAGGTATGGATTTTGGATTACAGTTAGCTGAAATTGATCTGCTTTTAATACTTCCGTAGGTCATTTGATAAAAATCGTAATACTGCAAGATAAATGGATATGATTATCGAATACTTGATCATAACAAACCAAAAATTTATATCTGATAATTTCAAAGGATTCATTAGACAAAGTTCATGTTATCATATTTATGGAGGGTTCCTATTTGTGTCTCTTATGGCTTCAACTATTTTGCTTTGTTTTAATCTTTGAAGCTAAACCTATGTTTTGAATCCACATAGCATAAAGTCCTAAAGGTTTCGTTTTTGTGAGATGACCCAATAGTATACCGAAAGCAACGGGCAGAGAGTTAATTATTTTCCCCTAGTTTGGAATATATTATCATACATTCTTCAACTAGCGGCAGGCGACGGCGTCTCGACGACTCCATAATTGCTTTCGTTTTTTCTCGCCTCCCATCGCAGAACACCCGGTGGCAGTCATGCATCCGGAACCATCCGCAAGGCCAGAACGGGGAAAGCGTTTACCCTCACCCACATAGCTTCCAGCCAGCATCCAGGTTCCCCCACTTCAGGCGTAGGACGTAAGGTGTCCGGCTTGCGTATAAATGGTGCGCCACGGTGGAGACGACGACGTGACGCGCCCCGATTCAAGCCCACACGACCTATTTATCCGCACCAACAACTGTGCGGACTCAGTCGAGGTTAGACATCCTGCTTACGGAAGTAACGGGAAAGGTTCCTACTATTGCTTTCTCCGTTTTGTCTATTCATTTCTCGCTGGTGTGGGTTTTTATCTTAACAGCGGAACACCCCCAACTGGAGCCAGGTTCTATTTTTAGCTAAACCGTGGCCAGAAGATAGGCGAAAGTAAAATTTGCGAATGAAAACCTTCATCCTCCTGACTGTACAATACCGACAACATCATTGGCAAGAAAGGCGTGAAGACAAAGATTTATGGAGTTAACTGATGAACCTTGGGAACAGCTTTGGAGATGAAGTTTTGTATTTTATTCTGTTTACACAAAAGTTGATATGAGGTTGTATTGGAATTGAAGTCCAAAACAACGGATTTAATTATTTCTTAAAATTAAAGGAAAAATTTAGACATGCTACTAACAGTTATTGAGCACAAGGCAATTTAAATCATGGTGTCCCAAAATTGGTATAAAGTCTGCTTCATTTAATATTGGAACAAATTCTTTTGCTCATTGTGGCGCTCCTAGTGGACGGATTTGGAAACTTTTTTCACCCACGTGTCGGGAAATTCATTACCTTTCACCATGTATTTATGTCATAACACCAAACGATAGCATTTTGTAAACAACCGCCATGGAAGCCGAACGGAGAGATCAAATTGTGCACAGTTTTCTTGAAAATCCATTGTTGTCGGCATCGAAGTTGGCTAAACAGCTTAAAATGCCCAGAAATACCGTATGGCGTGTTATCAAGCAGTACAAGGAAACATTGACGACGGCTCGGAAGCCGCATTCGAAGCGTCGGAGTGGAATTGTCGACCGGAAACTGCGTGGGAAAGTCATCAAGGCCGTCAAGAGGAATCCCAATCTTTCAGGCCGCGATTTGGCCAATAAGTTCCAGGCCGCTCACAGTACGGTGCGACGAATTCGTCTCCGGGAAGGAATAAGGTCATTCCGAGCCAGCAAACAGCCAAATCGGACGCTGAAGCAGAACAATGTGGCCAGAATCCGTGCTCGAAAGCTGTACGACCAAGTGCTGACCAAGTTCGACGGATGTAAAGTCTGCTTCATTTAATATTGGAACACAAACAATTGCGTGTAGTTCAGTCATTTATTAACGAATTCATAATTTGTTTTTCATACAAATGTAGCATTTTCTTTACTCTTTCATAAAAAAAAATTAAAAAAAATATTCATTGCTGTTTCGAAGAAATTCTCGTACTCGTACTCGTAAGAAAACTGTGCACAATTTGATTTCTCCGTTCGGCTTCCATGGCGGTTGTTTACAAAATGCTATCGTTTGGTGTTATGACATAAATACATGGTGAAAGGTAATGAATTTCCCGACACGTGGGTGAAAAAAGTTTCCAAATCCGTCCACTAGGAGCGCCACAATGAGCAAAAGAATTTGTTCCAATATTAAATGAAGCAGACTTTATGTCTGTGATTCTGGGAGCTCAACCTTCAAATGGTAGCTTAGGGTGTAAGAAACAAACTTTCATTTGGCGGCGACCTAGAAAAATGAAGTTTAGAGGCTGCACTGTTCCAGTTTTTCTTCATTATGCAAGTTTTAAACTTAAAAATTTGTTGAGACGGATTTGGACACTAATTTGTATGTATGATTTTTTGACTCTGCAGTATGATGACTTTTTTTAAAAAATTTATTAATCAACAACAAAGTGAACTTAAGATAACGATTTGAAAAAAAAAATTGATTTTTTCGGTTCTTTTAGTGCTTTAAATCCATCCACATGACAATTTAAAGCAATCCTTAGCAATCATTTCAAAATCGTTTATTTTTTCACACTAAAACATATCTGAGGATTTGTTAGGAAAAAGGAAACATTTTTCTGAGTCACCGCCATTGATAAGCTACCGTTTGACGATTGAGCCTCCAGAATCTCAGACATAGTGCAATTTTGGGTCACCCTAATGAACATATAAGGCCCTTGGTTGACACTGAACCCCCCCCCCCCCCCTCACATTTCCTCACCAAGAAAAGTCATGAACACCATACGAAATATTCTAATGAATTGATATTCAAACTTTGATGATAATTCCTCATACTTTATTTTTGCCCCACTATAATACCCATTTTAGGACTTTAATTGATAAAAATGATAAAAATTATTTTTAGAGATAAAAGAAAAGTAGTGATGAGACGCAGTTATTACTTTAATTTCTTTTTAGCACATTTGAGTTGTTTTAATAGTTTCCGCATTGAAAATACCACATCTTAATTCGTTTTCAGTCTTCAGTTTGATTGGGATATAATTGGAATATATTCATTTCAATTTTGAAAATTGTTGTATGGACGTTTTTTGAAGCCAAAACTTCATTGCCCTAATATTAAGGTTGCCAGATTGCCTGTTTTTATCCGGGTTTGCCCGGATATTTTATACAAAATTTGGGAAAAGTCCGGCCCGGCCCGGCTGCCCGGATTTCATTGAAACAGCCCAGATTTTGCCCGGATATTCACTTTATTTGCCAAATCCAACAAAAAAAAAAAAACTAATTGTGATCATATTTTTTTTATTTATGAGTTCAAATCGAAATTTTCATTTTGAAAGATTTTTTGGAAGCCTTAAATACGATATTGAATTAAACTAATGAGTTTGCATGAAAATTATTTCAAGATTTTTTTTCTTGATTTTTGTGGAGTAAATACTGGGTTTTGAACAAATTTTCCCGGATATTGCCTGTATTTTTGGTCGACAATTTTGTTTGTATTTTCCGATACCTTTTTAATCTAGATATATGAGAAATCATAAATGAAACAAAAGCATCAGCAAAGAATTTTGGAAAAAATTTCTTTCTTTTTTAACGTATAGACTGTTCCAGCAAGTATAAGCATCCATTCGAAATAATAAAAAATATTGATTTAATAAATTTTATTTATTTTATTTGGCACACTGTATCATTATTTGTGATTTACTCAACACTGTACTCTTATTTGATGAAAATTTTTAATCATAAGCCAGACTTCGCACGTTTTCTCGAACATGACTCATAAGCTTGTGCACAGTTGGATTACCCACCATTTTCACTCTCATGTCACTGGCGTAATGACATGTTGCCAAATCAGGCCAAAATATGACGCGTCCGTCATGCTGCTTGATCATCGGCATTAAACGCTTCTCAAAGCATTCCTTGACATAGTTTTGGGTGTTCATTGTTTCCGATATGACGTTCGGGTTAGATATTTTGCCGCACTCGCAAATTGCCTGCCACATCATCACCTTCTTGCCTAATTTTTCGGTGAAAATGGCCTTCTCCGTTACGGGGATATCCTTGTCCTTGCTTACAGTGAAGTATTGTTGTCCAGGAGGGGATTAATAGTAAAATTTCACATACGTTCACATCGTCCATGAACTTTCGCAAAATATTGAATCATACCGTTTCCGGGCTCCTGGTTTGACACAGGGCGTTTATATCTAGGGTGGTGTAAACTGCCAAAAAGCCCAATACGCCATGCTGTGACATTGTTTACAAAACATCAAACGGATCAAAGTGCATCAAGCGCAGGTAGTGTTCTTCAGCGATTTGAAGGTAGACATTTTTTTATAAATTTTTATAAGTTGGTTTTCAAAAACTGAGTTATTATCTGAGCTCAGGGGCCTTACATAAACATAAACAGGGCTAGAAAAAGCTGTGTCAGGCAAGATAAAAGCCCAAGCGGAGCCGAGAACAGTGGTAAGTTAATCGAAATCATTTAAAACATCATGAAATATTAAGATGAAATTTCACCTTCCAGCAACTTTGGTGTGCGCAACTGGGCTGATCTGAAGGTTAATCCTTCGGTAAATGGGAGGACGGAATGTCCATCCCGATTCTGCCAAAGATGAAACAGGATATCGAAAGTTTCGGGTTCCTGGGGAAAAAGACGATAAGTGGTTCTTCCGATCCGCCTTCGAAAAAGAAGGAAGATACTCCAGAACTGCCGACGACAAAAACAGGTAAGAAGTTTGAATAAAACTGGTTTTATATCAAAAAAATTAAAATAAATAAATTTGTTAAGATACACTGTTAAATCCAGCATCCCGGATAGCTTTCAGTACCGAAAGTTTCATTGGCATGAACGCCTGGGAGTACGGAAGCCTAGAGGAAAAAGTCCACGAATTGATTGAAGGAAAGGCTGCTATTCAGCTGCCAAGAAGTGGCCTACGGATGTAGATGAGTTTTGGAGTCGGCTGACACCTGGGGAGCGAATAAACACTTACATGTACGTTAATGGACTCTGGAGGAACCTCGCGGTTACAGCCAATTCGGTGGTTAGTAAATTGTTTCATTTCTTGTTAATTTACAAAAGTCATTAAATTCTTTTTTTCTCTTGCAGATGCCGTCTTCTGGCATAGTTTCTTGTTTGCGGCATGGCCACTCTCGGCCAAGAAACAATTCCTAAGTATGAACCTGATTGCCGGAGTGATAACTTCGTTTGAGAGTAACGTTCTTAAAACCGTCACCCGACAGCCATCTCGGTGGGCGCTTCCGGGACCATCATAGCCGTTCTAGACTAAGTTTGCAACTAGTATCCGGACACCTAGCTTAGGCGGGTTGATTCAGCTTTTGATCAAAATGCAGGGAAAATTCTTCTGTGTAAGAGAGAATATAGTGAAGTTTTAACAATAATAAGCTCTTAAAAACACTTGATTTCATAATATCCGTGATTATAATAAAACCATATTTCAGACCTTTTGGAGCATCTTTATACTGAATGAGCATTAAACTTGGTAAAATACAATCAAATTTATAAAAAAAATCGACAAAACGAGAGATTGCAAAACAAATATCCTAGAGCTCTGATTATATGGATCAATTTGATTTTAGTGACGTCATATACCAATCACTACCAAAGCACGACTGTCTCGGCATTACCTTTTATTGAAGTTCTTCGAAACGAAACGTAAACAAAGTTATAGCCTGTCAAAATTTCGGCTTCCGTGCGCACTTCTCCACCGCGCCTACTTTGTGTCAAAGTTGTTCCACCCTAGATATAAACGCCCTGGGTTTGACAAAAGCGTCTTGGTTTGGGCTCCGTTTAGGGTTTTTCTGCTTCCGGTTTGTCTTGAGCCCAAGTCGCTCTTTAGTAAGCATCACGTTAGACGTCGAGGTCCCGACTTTTCTCAGCACATCCCGAACGGAAGCCGATGGTTTCTGTTTGTACGCATCCCTTACGGTTTTTTGATAGTAAGACTTACAGGACCAGATTTTCGACCACTCCACGGTTCATCTTCAAATGTACAATGTTCACCATATTTTTTATTAGCTGTCCGTATCACTCCGACGCTCATATCTACTTCGTTGGCCAATTTTCGCAATAAGATTCCACTCACAGTACACCACTTGTGCACGACAATCATTCTCTTCACCCGAGTAAGATCACGCATTTTAAAATGTTATCACAATCTAAATGTTTTTTTTTATGTTATCACGTACAGAAATGTATTAACAAAAGGACGCAGCAAGTAGAATTCGAAGAAAAAAAAATCGATTCAAAATGACCGTTAACATGAGGCGTGCTTACATTTTCTGAAACAGTCTAACGGGTGAACGGTCAAAATTTGGTCAAGGGTAAAAGCGTGTAAATCGGTGAAATCGTTTATTTAAAAAATCAAATTAAATTTCTTTTTCAAGTTTAATTAGTATAAAATTCAGAAAAAATATTCAGTTAGGCTTCCACTTTTCCAAATCCGAATTGCCGAGCCTTACGCTTAACCCCTGCCATCAGATTTTGTACAGCCACCTTGTCCACCTTCTTCGCCGCAGAAAGCCAGTTTGCCTTGAACTGCTGCTCGTCCTTAGCAGTTTTTTGGTCTTCCTCAGGTTCCGCTTGACAATAGCCCAGTATTTCTCAATTGGGCGGAGCTCTGGCGTGTTTGGGAGGGTTCTTGTCCTTGGGAACCACCTGCACGTTGTTGGAGGCGTACCACTCCATGGCCTTTTTAGCATAATGGCAAGATGCCAAATCCGGCCAAAACAGTACGGTACAACCGTGTTTCTTCAGGAAAGGCAGCAGACGTTTATTCAAAAACTCTTTCACGTAAATTTCTTGGTTGACAGTCCCGGAAGCTATGAAATGCTGCTTTTCAAGCCACAGGTACAGATGGCTTGCCAAACCAGATATTTCTTCACAAACTTTGACAGTTTCATGTGCTTGAAAATATCTGCTACCTTTCCCCTTCCTTTTGCCGTATAAAACTCCTGTCCCGGAAGCTGCTTGTAGTCGGCTTTGACGTAGGTTTCGTCGTCCATTACCACGCAGTCAAACTTCGTCAGCATCGTCGTGTACAGCCTCCGGGATCGCGCTTTGGCCGTCGTATTTTGTTTATCACCGCGATTAGAAGTCATTAACTTCTTGTAAGTCGATAGTCCGGGTCGTTTTTTGGCTCGATGCACGATTGTAGACGATACACCCAGCTTATTGGCGACATTTCAGAGAGAGAGGTTAGGGTTTCGCTTGAAACTACCGGCAACTCTCTTTGTCGTCTCAGCGGCTTCCGGTTTTCGATTTCCCCCCGATCCAGACTTCCTGGCTGTCGACAAACGTTCCCTTAACACTTCAATTACATTTTAACGGTTGATTTGGCAACTTTTAGCGATTTTGCTAGCTTTGCGTGCGAGTAGCTCGGATTTTCGCGATTCACGATCAAAATTTTGATACACTGCTCTTCTTCCTTGGACGGCATTTTGACAACTGAAGAGTGAATTCCAAAATCAAAATAGGAGCAACATTCTAAACACACACATCTTCAAAATGAGGGGTGTTGAGGTTTTTTAAATGCAAAATTGAAAAAAATACGTCAAGTTGATATTGACCAAATTTAAACCGTATCACCCTTTATTGGAGAACCAAAACAAACCGTGTTTTGGTTCTGCATGGCGCGTTGCAGAAATCGTCTGCAGTTGGATCGTTCCGATCCGCAAAACGTTTTGCTTTAGAGGATCCAAACCGAACCGGTGAGTTTCAACAACATTAAATAGTTTTTAATCTATATAGTGGTGAAATTTGTACAAAATCAAACCGCTTGGCAGTCAAATAAGCAAATTGTACAGATTTGGTCCAATCATTGATAAAAAATGTAAATTTTTGTGTTACCTTGCTAAACATTGTAAATTTCTGTTTTACCTTTTTTTTTGTTTCAATTAGGTCGGAACAAATTTCAAATCCTTCTTTTGTCACTCGGAGTTGGAAGATCGCGAGGGGGGAGATATTAAAAAATAATGCAAAAAAGTAATAAATTGAAAAAAAATTCACGAAAGCTTGCATGCAATAAAGTTGCGTACTATAGCATTGCACAAAACCTATAAATAAAGATATTTTTTATTGAAAAATTCAATAAAACCAAAAATTTAAAAAGTGATAAATCTACCATCTTCCACAATTTGTTTTTTGCTCTTGTAATGTTACGAATATTTGATAAATTTTTCGATATTACCATAAAATACTTCAAACTTTATTTATTCTCCCTCTCGGGTTTTTTGAAAATTTCGAAGGGGGGGGGGGGGTGACAAAAGAAGAAAGTGATATTTGTTCCGGCCTTAGATGGGCAGCAAAATTAAAAATTGCTCGAGTTGCTTTCAATGAGTTAAAAATGTGTAAAGCTATACCCCACTAAATTGTCATTACACCAGCGGCATTCATTTGAAGAATTTTCCAATAAATCTAGAGTGTACTCAGCTGTTTGGTTTGAAATTCAATCGAAGACGCGTTGCCGCTTCTTTCCAAGAAAATATGCGAGGCGGCAAGGGTGAGGGACAAGTGAATTCGCATCCATCCATCGGTCAAAAGACGGAGGAGAAGGGAATTTTCATAAGTATTACAGGGCCCAGCAACAAAACCGAAAGGCAAACAAAACCGGCGGCCTAGCACGTGAACGAGTTTGCCAAAAATAGAATCGCCATACACGACGAAGACTAACCAAATGGACACAACCGACAAGCGATGCGATATGCGCCATCATCCATCAGCAAAACAGC
Organism: Uranotaenia lowii; assembly: GCF_029784155.1. Classification (NCBI taxonomy): domain Eukaryota; kingdom Metazoa; phylum Arthropoda; class Insecta; order Diptera; family Culicidae; genus Uranotaenia; species Uranotaenia lowii. The sequence continues at coordinate 73,448,855 of NC_073692.1, forward strand.
ATTGGATGGTCTCTGTCGTTTCGTTTCATCTCCATCTCGCGCTAGACAGCTTCCAATACCCACTTGGATGTTACCTTATTTCATTGCCTGTTTTAGCAGACATTCAGAGAGCATTGCCGGTGAACGTCTTCTTCTAACTATTCCTACTCCTTGAAATGGAGGAGCATCCAAAAATAGCGACCAAAACCAGAAGCCGACAGCCGAAGAAACGTCATTCGATCTCTAAAATAAAACAACAATAGCAACAGCTGACAAAGCGCGCTATCGTCACTCCTACTGGGACAATTTTTGCCTTGACGGCGTGGAGACACATCTGAGAAAATCTAGCATCTTCTTCAAGATAATTAATAATGTTTTCCAATCGGTTACGGAAAACAAACACGGCTTTCGGTTTTCCTCCGCGGAACGAAAACAAACGGAAATAATCGTACATGTCAATCGTCCAAATAAATTACTGTCTGGTTATGAACACGATTTTCAAAAATATTTTGTTTCTCCTCCTCCCCTTCCTATATTTCCCAACCACAACAATCGATTGGCGAAGAGAGTATGGTGGGGGTGAGAGAATTTTCGGAAAAAATAAAACAGTCACGAAACAACTCCGCGTTTTGTTTTCTTTCATCTGGATTTCATCTGCCAAAAACACAGGTAGACTAACGGCTTGAGAATACTTATTCACGTCTCTAAATCCACCCGTCTGACGAGGGGGTGGGCAGCAGCCATGCATTCGCTCATTTCACGGCACAACACTTCTAAATCGTTCGTGAGAAAAAGTTTGCTCACGCATTTAGACCGACTTCATTTTTTCCATCCTTCTATCGCCAGAAGATTAGAATCCGATAAAGCCTGTAAGTGAAAAGTCAACAGCTGTAACAATTTGATGAACTTTCCAAAAAATCCTTCACCGAGGAATAGCTTCACGACTTATCAAATCGGTACAATATCCCAGTATCTACCGATTGCTGGCTCTGGTGAGTGACTAGAGGAAAAACACCCGCGTGAGAAATAAAAGGATTACGGAATATTTGAGAGAAAATTCACTGGCGCTCACCAGTTGACAGCCGGAGAATCGGGAGTGACAAGTTGATAGGTAGTTTTTTAGCTGAATTCTCTCTCTTCGATTTTACTCCAATTATCAGTTTTCTCAGTTTCCAGTGAGAGTCCTCAAAGCAAAGCTGCTCACTCGTGAGTGACGAGGAAAACTGATAGCGGAAATGTAAAAGGGGAAAATGAGTGCTTAAAAAAGTAGGCTGTTGTTTGACTTGTTCGTAAAATAATTTTCACGCTTAAAGTCTGCAATGTTTAGCTCAAACCATGATAAGCCATGCTATAATATGTAATTGAAATTTTGAAAACCAAAGTCTTCTAAAGTATGATTTTCACTCTTTAAACAGTTGAATTTTTGAAAAATTTATCAAATTTTAAATAAGAATTTAAAAATATTTCAAAAAAATCGAAAGGGGATTTCTTTTGCCCTTATACCTAATAATTTATTTCATAAACATATCTTCAAAGTGTAGAAAAGAAATTTCAAACATAAAAAAAGTGAACACATTCTCTGTGGTTGGGAGTTAACCCTTCTTGAGATCTTCCTCGATCGAAATTCTAACTTACTGCCAAAACATCAACCGTATGAAAAGCGGTGTAAAAATAAAGGAAATTAATTTGAAACTTTGATTTCTCTTTTCAAATTGTTCTCTTCACTGAAACTAGCTGAGACGCTAGCGTTAATAGTGAGGAAGTTTTTGGTTCGAGGTTCTAGGCTAAATCCATGCAAATTTGGTCAAAATCCAGGAATTATTCTAAACAAAAATTATCAGCTAATTTAAAACCGTATTCTAGGCTCGACTCTCTGGAGCCACTTCTTAATTAGTTTTTAAAAATTATGATCTGCTATTTTTAATCTATTTGAAGTTATAAAACATTCTTGGGTTGTAAAAACTTTTGAAACTTTTGGGCTTAGGAAGATAAATTGTGCCTCTTTTTGTTGAAAAAACCAAACGAATTTTACAGTATTTGAATAATTGAATGTATAAAATTATGGTTTTGCTATTCCTTGCTATTTCCTTCTTTGCTAAAATGTTTGTAAGCACAACAAACTGTAGAAACTATGTTTTGTTGCAATAAATAAATTTCTAAATTCGTAATCTTACTGTGCAGATTATCAACTTAACATTGATTGAAGCGTGGAGCCAAATTTTAATTTCCTTCTTTTTAACTGTTTGATTTTTTTTCGCTGTTTTTCACATGTGTTGATAAATTTATTTTATGTTTCATAGATTTTTTTTAAACAAAAATCAGACAACTCCATACTGTTGACAGCTAACAAGTCCAAGTGATAACACAGATTAACGCACAAACTACTTTAAAAATAGTTTTACCATGGACATAATGCTTTTGATAAGTAAATTTGCTATTCATATCTTAAAGCGATAATAGTAGAAAAACTGGAAAAATTCAACGCAATTAATTTCTTCAAAACTGATTAGCAGGAATAAGTTTTTCTATTAATTAGATAAAGGTATGTACATATTTTAACATATTTTTAATAAGTTTTACTTCTTGAAGTCCAATTTACATCATTGTGCAATCTGGTTTTGGACTCAAAAAGATTTGTTATTACAAAATTCCTTAATTTACAAAGACCTACCTTTTTTTTAAATTTCAGGTCTAAATACACATAAATATTCAACTCACGAAACTCACATAAACTGCAATTGAAACTGTTTCCATCATAATCATTGAAAACGTACAGTCATGATAGCCAATGTAGTTAGCAACAGAAAGCCGGAATCAGCTGGCAAACCACGGGATAAAGTTCCGCACCAAGGAGCAACACGATGTTCCAGTTCAAGTTGTTAAGATATTCCAATCATCGGCAAAATGCTCATGAACTCAATAAAATATGAATTTATTTTCCATTCGGACTCTGGCTGGATTCATCTACCTACAAAGATAGATCTTTAGTTCCTAAATTTTTATCAAAAAAAAATTAAACATTTAAACGTCTAAAACATCCATGGAAGAAAGTTTTCCAATAACAATTAGTTTATTTCATTTTAAGGATAAAAATATAATAATATTAAGCTATTTATCAACTTTAACAAAATTATTTGTTTTATGACATCAAACATGAAAGAGCTTCTTTGAAGAAAAAAAATGTATCTTCCAACGAATTTTGGTTAACATATTTACAATTGACCAACATTATGCAAGTCAATCCGACCACTCCATGCAAATCCATGCTTCAGCACCCAAGCTTCGATGAAGGGACGACGCTACGAACGATTTTAACCATCGGCCCTTCTGGCCTTCAGTCCCCGAGGAAGGATAGGATGTAAAATTTCATTAATTTTTGTGTAAAAAATCATAAAATGTCCGGCATCCGGCAGCGGAATGTCGGTTCATCCCCCCAGCGTAACAATTTTTATTATCCCTTACATCGATCGCCTCCATTTTCAACCATCAGCCGGAAAGCGATGACGCTGGTGATAAAGGGAAAATGTATTTGGTGTAATTTAAAGAAGATAAGGATGTACACTACCAAATTCCTGAGAAAATGCAAGTTAAATTCTTGGAATTGCAATCAATAGCTGCGTCTTCAAATAAAATGATAGATTTCTCAAATAAAATTTTTAGTAAGAGATCAAATCTGTTGATTGTTTTCTGAATTGTCAATCTAATCAGAAAATATAATCATTAATAACAACATTATAGTACAAAAATATTGAAGCCTTCAACAAAAAGTTGTTAAAAAAGTTGAGGTTTTGGAAAAGGTAACTAAAAAATTATTTTCAGTGATGCTAGAAATAATTTCGAGAAATTTTTGAATTTTATAATGAAATTAAAAAAAAACGGCACATCTCAGAACTTTATAATATGATGAAAAACGTAAGCAGAGCCGAGTGAGACTTTATATGTGTATCTACATTTCCAGAAATCATCAAAAATTTACTCACTTTTCTCTGAAAAAACGGTTTTTATAAATATTTTCCGAAACTGAAAGTGGCTCCAGAGAGTACGATTTATATGTCATTTTTATCATTTTGAAAATTTTGACCATTTTTGTCATTTTTGTCATTTTTGTCATTTTTGTCATTTTTGTCATTTTTGTCATTTTTGTCATTTTTGTCATTTTTGTCATTTTTGTCATTTTTGTCATTTTTGTCATTTTTGTCATTTTTGTCATTTTTGTCATTTTTGTCATTTTTGTCATTTTTGTCATTTTTGTCATTTTTGTCATTTTTGTCATTTTTGTCATTTTTTGTCATTTTTGTCATTTTTGTCATTTTTGTCATTTTTGTCATTTTTTGTCATTTTTGTCATTTTTGTAATTTTTGTCATTTTTGTCATTTTTGTCATTTTTGTCATTTTTGTCATTTTTGTCATTTTTGTCATTTTTGTCATTTTTGTCATTTTTGTCATTTTTGTCATTTTTGTCATTTTTGTCATTTTTGTCATTTTTGTCATTTTTGTCATTTTTGTCATTTTTGTCATTTTTGTCATTTTTGTCATTTTTGTCATTTTTGTCATTTTTGTCATTTTTGTCATTTTTGTCATTTTTGTCATTTTTGTCATTTTTGTCATTTTTGTCATTTTTGTCATTTTTGTCATTTTTGTCATTTTTGTCATTTTTGTCATTTTTGTCATTTTTGTCATTTTTGTCATTTTTGTCATTTTTGTCATTTTTGTCATTTTTGTCATTTTTGTCATTTTTGTCATTTTTGTCATTTTTGTCATTTTTGTCATTTTTGTCAATTTTGTCATTTTTGTCATTTTTGTCATTTTTGTCATTTTTGTCATTTTTGTCATTTTTGTCATTTTTGTCATTTTTGTCATTTTTGTCATTTTTGTCATTTTTGTCATTTTTGTCATTTTTGTCATTTTTGTCATTTTTGTCATTTTTGTCATTTTTGTCATTTTTGTCATTTTTGTCATTTTTGTCATTTTTGTCATTTTTGTCATTTTTGTCATTTTTGTCATTTTTGTCATTTTTGTCATTTTTGTCATTTTTGTCATTTTTGTCATTTTTGTCATTTTTGTCATTTTTGTCATTTTTGTCATTTTTGTCATTTTTGTCATTTATGTCAATTTTGTCATTTTTGTCATTTTTGTCATTTTTGTCATTTTTGTCATTTTTGTCATTTTTGTCATTTTTGTCATTTTTGTCATTTTTGTCATTTTTGTCATTTTTGTCATTTTTGTCATTTTTGTCATTTTTGTCATTTTTGTCATTTTTGTCATTTTTGTCATTTTTGTCATTTTTGTCATTTTTGTCATTTTTGTCATTTTTGTCATTTTTGTCATTTTTGTCATTTTTGTCATTTTTGTCATTTTTGTCATTTTTGTCATTTTTGTCATTTTTGTCATTTTTGTCATTTTTGTCATTTTTGTCATTTTTGTCATTTTTGTCATTTTTGTCATTTTTGTCATTTTTGTCATTTTGGTCATTTTGGTCATTTTTGTCATTTTTGTCATTTTTGTCATTTTTGTCATTTTTGTCATTTTTGTCATTTTTGTCATTTTTGTCATTTTTGTCATTTTTGTCATTTTTGTCATTTTTGTCATTTTTGTCATTTTTGTCATTTTTGTCATTTATGTCATTTTTGTCATTTTTGTCATTTATGTCATTTTTGTCATTTTTGTCATTTTTGTCATTTTTGTCATTTTTGTCATTTATGTCATTTTTGTCATTTTTGTCATTTTTGTCATTTTTGTCATTTTTGTCATTTTTGTCATTTTTGTCATTTTTATCATTTTTGTCATTTTTGTCATTTTTGTCATTTTTGTCATTTTTGTCATTTTTGTCATTTTTGTCATTTTTGTCATTTTTGTCATTTTTGTCATTTTTGTCATTTTTGTCATTTTTGTCATTTTTGTCATTTTTGTCATTTTTGTCATTTTTGTCATTTTTGTCATTTTTGTCATTTTTGTCATTTTTGTCATTTTTGTCATTTTTGTCATTTTTGTCATTTTTGTCATTTTTGTCATTTTTGTCATTTTTGTCATTTTTGTCATTTTTGTCATTTTTGTCATTTTTGTCATTTTTGTCATTTTTGTCATTTTTGTCATTTTTGTCATTTTTGTCATTTTTGTCATTTTTGTCATTTTTATCATTTTTATCATTTTTGTCATTTTTGTCATTTTTGTCATTTTTGTCATTTTTGTCATTTTTGTCATTTTTGTCATTTTTGTCATTTTTGTCATTTTTGTCATTTTTGTCATTTTTGTCATTTTTGTCATTTTTGTCATTTTTGTCATTTTTGTCATTTTTGTCATTTTTGTCATTTTCGTCATTTTTGTCATTTTTGTCATTTTTGTCATTTTTGTCATTTTTGTCATTTTTGTCATTTTTGTCATTTTTGTCATTTTTGTCATTTTTGTCATTTTTATCATTTTTGTCATTTTTGTCATTTTTATCTTTTTTGTCATTTTTGTCATTTTTGTCATTTTTGTCATTTTTGTCATTTTTGTCATTTTTGTCATTTTTGTCATTTTTGTCATTTTTGTCATTTTTGTCATTTTTGTCATTTTTGTCATTTTTGTCATTTTTGTCATTTTTGTCATTTTTGTCATTTTTGTCATTTTTGTCATTTTTGTCATTTTTGTCATTTTTGTCATTTTTGTCATTTTTGTCATTTTTGTCATTTTTGTCATTTTTGTCATTTTTGTCATTTTTGTCATTTTTGTCATTTTTGTCATTTTTGTCATTTTTGTCATTTTTGTCATTTTTGTCATTTTGTCATTTTTGTCATTTTTGTCATTTTTGTCATTTTTGTCATTTTTGTCATTTTTGTCATTTTTGTCATTTTTGTCATTTTTGTCATTTTTGTCATTTTTGTCATTTTTGTCATTTTTGTCATTTTTGTCATTTTTGTCATTTTTGTCATTTTTGTCATTTTTGTCATTTTTGTCATTTTTGTCATTTTTGTCATTTTTGTCATTTTTGTCATTTTTGTCATTTTTGTCATTTTTGTCATTTTTGTCATTTTTGTCATTTTTGTCATTTTTGTCATTTTTGTCATTTTTGTCATTTTTGTCATTTTTGTCATTTTTGTCATTTTTGTCATTTTTGTCATTTTTGTCATTTTTGTCATTTTTGTCATTTTTGTCATTTTTGTCATTTTTGTCATTTTTGTCATTTTTGTCATTTTTGTCATTTTTGTCATTTTTGTCATTTTTGTCATTTTTGTCATTTTTGTCATTTTTGTCATTTTTGTCATTTTTGTCATTTTGTCATTTTGTCATTTTTGTCATTTTTGTCATTTTTGTCATTTTTGTCATTTTTGTCATTTTTGTCATTTTTGTCATTTTTGTCATTTTTGTCATTTTTGTCATTTTTGTCATTTTTGTCATTTTGTCATTTTTGTCATTTTTGTCATTTTTGTCATTTTTGTCATTTTTGTCATTTTTGTCATTTTTGTCATTTTTGTCATTTTTGTCATTTTTGTAATTTTTGTCATTTTTGTCATTTTTGTCATTTTTGTCATTTTTGTCATTTTTGTCATTTTTGTCATTTTTGTCATTTTTGTCATTTTTGTCATTTTTGTCATTTTTGTCATTTTTGTCATTTTTGTCATTTTTGTCATTTTTGTCATTTTTGTCATTTTTGTCATTTTTGTCATTTTTGTCATTTTTGTCATTTTTGTCATTTTGTCATTTTTGTCATTTTTGTCATTTTTGTCATTTTTGTCATTTTTGTCATTTTTGTCATTTTTGTCATTTTTGTCATTTTTGTCATTTTTGTCATTTTTGTCATTTTTGTCATTTTTGTCATTTTTGTCATTTTTGTCATTTTTGTCATTTTTGTCATTTTTGTCATTTTTGTCATTTTTGTCATTTTTGTCATTTTTGTCATTTTTGTCATTTTTGTCATTTTTGTCATTTTTGTCATTTTTGTCATTTTTGTCATTTTTGTCATTTTGTCATTTTTGTCATTTTTGTCATTTTTGTCATTTTTGTCATTTTTGTCATTTTTGTCATTTTTGTCATTTTTGTCATTTTTGTCATTTTTGTCATTTTTGTCATTTTTGTCATTTTTGTCATTTTTGTCATTTTTGTCATTTTTGTCATTTTTGTCATTTTTGTCATTTTTGTCATTTTTGTCATTTTTGTCATTTTTGTCATTTTTGTCATTTTTGTCATTTTTGTCATTTTTGTCATTTTTGTCATTTTTGTCATTTTTGTCATTTTTGTCATTTTTGTCATTTTTGTCATTTTTGTCATTTTTGTCATTTTTGTCATTTTTGTCATTTTTGTCATTTTTGTCATTTTTGTCATTTTTGTCATTTTTGTCATTTTTGTCATTTTGTCATTTTTGTCATTTTTGTCATTTTTGTCATTTTTGTCATTTTTGTCATTTTTGTCATTTTTGTCATTTTTGTCATTTTTGTCATTTTTGTCATTTTTGTCATTTTTGTCATTTTTGTCATTTTTGTCATTTTTGTCATTTTTGTCATTTTTGTCATTTTTGTCATTTTTGTCATTTTTGTCATTTTTGTCATTTTGTCATTTTTGTCATTTTTGTCATTTTTGTCATTTTTGTCATTTTTGTCATTTTTGTCATTTTTGTCATTTTTGTCATTTTTGTCATTTTTGTCAGTTTTGTCATTTTTGTCATTTTTGTCATTTTTGTCATTTTTGTCAGTTTTGTCAGTTTTGTCATTTTTGTCATTTTTGTCATTTTTGTCATTTTTGTCATTTTTGTCATTTTTGTCATTTTTGTCATTTTTGTCATTTTTGTCATTTTTGTCATTTTTGTCATTTTTGTCATTTTTGTCATTTTTGTCATTTTTGTCATTTTTGTCATTTTTGTCATTTTTGTCATTTTTGTCATTTTTGTCATTTTTGTCATTTTTGTCATTTTTGTCATTTTTGTCATTTTTGTCATTTTTGTCATTTTTGTCATTTTTGTCATTTTTGTCATTTTTGTCATTTTTGTCATTTTTGTCATTTTTGTCATTTTTGTCATTTTTGTCATTTTTGTCATTTTTGTCATTTTTGTCATTTTTGTCATTTTTGTCATTTTTGTCATTTTTGTCATTTTTGTCATTTTTGTCATTTTTGTCATTTTTGTCATTTTTGTCATTTTTGTCATTTTTGTCATTTTTGTCATTTTTGTCATTTTTGTAATTTTGTAATTTTTGTAATTTTTGTCATTTTTGTCATTTTTGTCATTTTTGTCATTTTTGTCATTTTTGTCATTTTTGTCATTTTTGTCATTTTTGTCATTTTTGTCATTTTTGTCATTTTTGTCATTTTTGTCATTTTTGTCATTTTTGTCATTTTTGTCATTTTTGTCATTTTTGTCATTTTTATCATTTTTGTCATTTTTGTCATTTTTATCTTTTTTGTCATTTTTGTCATTTTGTCATTTTTGTCATTTTTGTCATTTTGTCATTTTTGTCATTTTTGTCATTTTTGTCATTTTTGTCATTTTTGTCATATTTGTCATTTTTGTCATTTTTGTCATTTTTGTCATTTTTGTCATTTTTGTCATTTTTGTCATTTTTGTCATTTTTGTCATTTTTGTCATTTTTGTCATTTTTGTCATTTTTGTCATTTTTGTCATTTTTGTCATTTTTGTCATTTTTGTCATTTTTGTCATTTTTGTCATTTTTGTCATTTTTGTCATTTTTGTCATTTTTGTCATTTTTGTCATTTTTGTCATTTTTGTCATTTTTGTCATTTTTGTCATTTTTGTCATTTTTGTCATTTTTGTCATTTTTGTCATTTTTGTCATTTTTGTCATTTTTGTCATTTTTGTCATTTTTGTCATTTTTGTCATTTTTGTCATTTTTGTCATTTTTGTCATTTTTGTCATTTTTGTCATTTTTGTCATTTTTGTCATTTTTGTCATTTTTGTCATTTTTGTCATTTTTGTCATTTTTGTCATTTTTGTCATTTTTGTCATTTTTGTCATTTTTGTCATTTTTGTCATTTTTGTCATTTTTGTCATTTTTGTCATTTTTGTCATTTTTGTCATTTTTGTCATTTTTGTCATTTTTGTCATTTTTGTCATTTTTGTCATTTTTGTCATTTTTGTCATTTTTGTCATTTTTGTCATTTTTGTCATTTTTGTCATTTTTGTCATTTTTGTCATTTTTGTCATTTTTGTCATTTTTGTCATTTTTGTCATTTTTGTCATTTTTGTCATTTTTGTCATTTTTGTCATTTTTGTCATTTTTGTCATTTTTGTCATTTTTGTCATTTTTGTCATTTTTGTCATTTTTGTCATTTTTGTCATTTTTGTCATTTTTGTCATTTTTGTCATTTTTGTCATTTTTGTCATTTTTGTCATTTTTGTCATTTTTGTCATTTTTGTCATTTTTGTCATTTTTGTCATTTTGTCATTTTTGTCATTTTTGTCATTTTTGTCATTTTTGTCATTTTTGTCATTTTTGTCATTTTTGTCATTTTTGTCATTTTTGTCATTTTTGTCATTTTTGTCATTTTTGTCATTTTTGTCATTTTTGTCATTTTTGTCATTTTTGTCATTTTTGTCATTTTTGTCATTTTTGTCATTTTTGTCATTTTTGTCATTTTTGTCATTTTTGTCATTTTTGTCATTTTTGTCATTTTTGTCATTTTTGTCATTTTTGTCATTTTTGTCATTTTTGTCATTTTTGTCATTTTTGTCATTTTTGTCATTTTTGTCATTTTTGTCATTTTTGTCATTTTTGTCATTTTTGTCATTTTTGTCATTTTTGTCATTTTTGTCATTTTTGTCATTTTTGTCATTTTTGTCATTTTTGTCATTTTTGTCATTTTTGTCATTTTTGTCATTTTTGTCATTTTTGTCATTTTTGTCATTTTTGTCATTTTTGTCATTTTTGTCATTTTTGTCATTTTTGTCATTTTTGTCATTTTTGTCATTTTTGTCATTTTTGTCATTTTTGTCATTTTTGTCATTTTTGTCATTTTTGTCATTTTTGTCATTTTTGTCATTTTTGTCATTTTTGTCATTTTTGTCATTTTTGTCATTTTTGTCATTTTTGTCATTTTTGTCATTTTTGTCATTTTTGTCATTTTTGTCATTTTTGTCATTTTTGTCATTTTTGTCATTTTTGTCATTTTTGTCATTTTTGTCATTTTTGTCATTTTTGTCATTTTTGTCATTTTTGTCATTTTTGTCATTTTTGTCATTTTTGTCATTTTTGTCATTTTTGTCATTTTTGTCATTTTTGTCATTTTTGTCATTTTGTCATTTTTGTCATTTTTGTCATTTTTGTCATTTTTGTCATTTTTGTCATTTTTGTCATTTTTGTCATTTTTGTCATTTTTGTCATTTTTGTCATTTTTGTCATTTTTGTCATTTTTGTCATTTTTGTCATTTTTGTCATTTTTGTCATTTTTGTCATTTTTGTCATTTTTGTCATTTTTGTCATTTTTGTCATTTTTGTCATTTTTGTCATTTTTGTCATTTTTGTCATTTTTGTCATTTTTGTCATTTTTGTCATTTTTGTCATTTTTGTCATTTTTGTCATTTTTGTCATTTTTGTCATTTTTGTCATTTTTGTCATTTTTGTCATTTTTGTCATTTTTGTCATTTTTGTCATTTTTGTCATTTTTGTCATTTTTGTCATTTTTGTCATTTTTGTCATTTTTGTCATTTTTGTCATTTTTGTCATTTTTGTCATTTTTGTCATTTTTGTCATTTTTGTCATTTTTGTCATTTTTGTCATTTTTGTCATTTTTGTCATTTTTGTCATTTTTGTCATTTTTGTCATTTTTGTCATTTTTGTCATTTTTGTCATTTTTGTCATTTTTGTCATTTTTGTCATTTTTGTCATTTTTGTCATTTTTGTCATTTTTGTCATTTTTGTCATTTTTGTCATTTTTGTCATTTTTGTTATTTTTGTCATTTTTGTCATTTTTGTCATTTTTTTCATTTTTGTATTTTTTGCCATTTTTGTCATTTTTGTCATTTTTGTCATTTTTGTCATTTTTGTCATTTTTGTCATTTTTGTCATTTTTGTCATTTTTGTCATTTTTGTCATTTTTGTCATTTTTGTCATTTTTGTCATTTTTGTCATTTTTGTCATTTTTGTCATTTTTGTCATTTTTGTCATTTTTGTCATTTTTGTCATTTTTGTCATTTTTGTCATTTTTGTCATTTTTGTCATTTTTGTCATTTTTGTCATTTTTGTCATTTTTGTCATTTTGTCATTTTTGTCATTTTTGTCATTTTTGTCATTTTTGTCATTTTTGTCATTTTTGTCATTTTTGTCATTTTTGTCATTTTTGTCATTTTTGTCATTTTTGTCATTTTTGTCATTTTTGTCATTTTTGTCATTTTTGTCATTTTTGTCATTTTTGTCATTTTTGTCATTTTTGTCATTTTTGTCATTTTTGTCATTTTTGTCATTTTTGTCATTTTTGTCATTTTTGTCATTTTTGTCATTTTTGTCATTTTTGTCATTTTTGTCATTTTTGTCATTTTTGTCATTTTTGT